>NC_052313.1:8331357-8528893 GCF_016432855.1 Salvelinus namaycush | reverse complement strand
CCCCTGCTGCCTGTATTCCTATGTTCAGAGTCAGGTTGTCTGTCTGCCTGGAGGCCATGTTCCAGGTCAAGTTGCCTCGTCTGCCTGGATTCATGTTACCAGTACAGGTTGTCTGTCTGCCTGGATGCCATGTTACCAGGTCGAGTGTCTGTAGCCTGGAGGCCATGTTACCAGGTCAGGATATGTCTGCCTGGATCTGGAGGCCATGTTACCAGGCCTGGCAGGGCTCATGTTACCAGGTCAGGGTTGTATAGCTAGCCTGCCTGTCGAGGCCATGTTACCAGGTCAGCGTTGTCCTGTCTGCCTGGAGGGCCATTGGTTATCCGGTCAGGTCAATCCTGTCTGGCCTGGATACCATGTTACCAGGTCAGGTCATCTGTCCTGCCTGGATACCATGTTACCAGGTCAGGTTGTCCGCCTGCCTGGATGCCATGTTACCAGGTCAAGTTGTCTGTCTGCCTTGATGCCATGTTACCAGGTCAGGTTGTCTGTCTGCCTGGATGCCATGTTACCAGGTCAAGTTGTCTGCCTGCCTGGATGCCATGTTACCAGGTCAAGTTGTCTGCCTGCCTGGATGCCATGTTACCAGGTCAGGTTGTCTGCCTGCCTGGATGCCATGTTACCAGGTCAGGTTGTCTGCCTGCCTGGATGCCATGTTACCAGGTCAAGTTGTCTGCCTGCCTGGAGGCCATGTTACTAGGTCAGGTTGTCTGCCTGCCTGTATGCCATGTTACCAGGTCAAGTAGGGTTTACTGTCCGTTTGTCTTCCTGGAACAGGAACATTGAGACACACACTTGAAAGGTGATATTTCCATGGTTGAACTGAACCAAGGTTGTTGTATACAGTTCATGTGATTGTGAAAATAGTATGTTACTCCCTGTCATTGAGTGTTTTGTCACAGGCCCCCTGGGTAGGTCTCGTCACTACATGGGACAGTTAGAGGACATTATAGTGTTACCGTGTGTGTGCGAGAGAGAGAGACAATGTATTCAGACCAAAGACTCAATCCATTGATGGGCTGAAGCACAGTGGAGTGTGAGTGGTTGGCTTGGTAATGGTTGTTGGATGGATCAGGGCAATGAACTGCCATGTTATTGATATCGAACTTTGTTTAACCTTTATTTAACTAGGCAGGTCAGTTAAGAACAAATTCTTATTTACAATGACGGCCTACCGGGGAACAGTGGGTTAATTGCCTTGTTCAGGGGCAGAACGATAGATTTTTACCTTGTCAGCTCAGAGATTCAATCCAACAACCATTCGGTTACCGCCCCTACACTCTAACCACTAGGCTACCTGCCGCCCCAAAACCTTATTAGACAGACATCTGTCCAAGGACAGATTTGAGAGATTTAACAGGTCCTGTCCTCCACTCTGAAAGGTGCGCTATACACTAAGTACAACCCTTCTTATAATGCAGAATTAAGAACACACACATGTGCATGCAGACAGAAAACACACTGGTCACCCCTCTGTAGCCCCAGGTGTCCTGTAATGAGGATTGTGGGGGGAGTAGGGGCTCCGAGAGGACTGTCTCCCCAGTGTGTCTGGGGCAGAATTATACTAAACCTGTGTGTACTCCCCCAGGATTACTCAGTGTTATGTAGTTCCTGTAATGAACAGAGAGCAGCTTTACATCTTATGAACTGGCAGAGACTCTCACCACACTGTGACATAAAAAGTACACAAAGTCAGCTAGCCAGCTATTTTCGTCCTTCTAACGTAGTCAACACTGCTAGCTAGCCAGCTAGCCAACTTCTACCGAAACATTACAACGGAACGATTTGATTAGTGTAGTGTTAGCTAGCTACATAGTTGTCTTTGTATCTAAGATAATTGTGTAGTTTAGAGTAATTATCGAGGTTATCGAGGTTACCTAGCCAGTTATCGAGGTTACCTAGCCAGCTACACTTTCAAACAAAGTCAACAACGCAGCCACTGCTAGCTAGCCTACTTCACCAGCCAGCAGTACTGTATCATTTTAATCATTTTAGTCAATAAGATTTTTGCAACGTAAGCTTAACTTTCTGAACATTCGAGACGTGTAGTCCACTTGTCATTCCAATCTCCTTTGCATTAGCGTAGCCTCTTCTGTAGCCTGTCAACTATGTGTCTGTCTATCCCTGTTCTCTCCTCTCTGCACAGACCATACAAACGCTTCACACCGCGTGGCCGCTGCCACTCTAACCTGGTGGTCCCAGCGCGCACGACCCACGTGGAGTTCCAGGTCTCCGGCAGCCTCTGGAACTGCCGATCTGCGGCCAACAAGGCAGAGTTCATCTCAGCCTATGCTTCCCTCCAGTCCCTCGACTTCTTGGCACTGACGGAAACATGGATTACCACAGATAACACTGCTACTCCTACTGCTCTCTCCTCGTCTGCCCACGTGTTCTCGCACACCCCGAGAGCTTCTGGTCAGCGGGGTGGTGGCACTGGGATCCTCATCTCTCCCAAGTGGACATTCTCTCTTTCACCCCTGACCCATCTGTCTATCGCCTCCTTTGAATTCCATGCTGTCACAGTTACCAGCCCTTTCAAGCTTAACATCCTTATCATTTATCGCCCTCCAGGTTCCCTTGGAGAGTTCATCAATGAGCTTGACGCCTTGATAAGTTCCTTTCCTGAGGATGGCTCACCTCTCACAGTTTTGGGTGACTTTAACCTCCCCACGTCTACCTTTGACTCATTCCTCTCTGCCTCCTTCTTTCCACTCCTCTCCTCTTTTGACCTCACCCTCTCACCTTCCCCCCCTACTCACAAGGCAGGCAATACGCTTGACCTCATCTTTACTAGATGCTGTTCTTCCACTAATCTCATTGCAACTCCCCTCCAAGTCTCCGACCACTACCTTGTATCCTTTTCCCTCTCGCTCTCATCCAACACTTCCCACACTGCCCCTACTCGGATGGTATCGCGCCGTCTCAACCTTCGCTCTCTCTCCCCCGCTACTCTCTCCTCTTCCATCCTATCATCTCTTCCCTCTGCTCAAACCTTCTCCAACCTATCTCCTGATTCTGCCTCCTCAACCCTCCTCTCCTCCCTTTCTGCATCCTTTGACTCTCTATGTCCCCTATCCTCCAGGCCGGCTCGGTCCTCCCCTCCTGCTCCGTGGCTCGACGACTCATTGCGAGCTCACAGAACAGGGCTCCGGGCAGCCGAGCGGAAATGGAGGAAAACTCGCCTCCCTGCGGACCTGGCATCCTTTCACTCCCTCCTCTCTACATTTTCCTCTTCTGTCTCTGCTGCTAAAGCCACTTTCTACCACTCTAAATTCCAAGCATCTGCCTCTAACCCTAGGAAGCTCTTTGCCACCTTCTCCTCCCTCCTGAATCCTCCTCACCCCCCTCCCCCCCCCCCCCCTCCTCCCTCTCTGCGGATGACTTCGTCAACCATTTTGAAAAGAAGGTCGACGACATCCGATCCTCGTTTGCTAAGTCAAACGACACCGCTGGTTCTGCTCACACTGCCCTACCCTGTGCTTTGACCTCTTTCTCCCCTCTCTCTCCAGATGAAATCTCGCGTCTTGTGACGGCCGGCCGCCCAACAACCTGCCCGCTTGACCCTATCCCCTCCTCTCTTCTCCAGACCATTTCCGGAGACCTTCTCCCTTACCTCACCTCGCTCATCAACTCATCCTTGACCGCTGGCTACGTTTTCAAGAGAGCGAGAGTTGCACCCCTTCTGAAAAAAACCTACACTCGATCCCTCCGATGTCAACAACTACAGACCAGTATCCCTTCTTTCTTTTCTCTCCAAAACTCTTGAACGTGCCGTCCTTGGCCAGCTCTCCTGCTATCTCTCTCAGAATGACCTTCTTGATCCAAATCAGTCAGGTTTCAAGACTAGTCATTCAACTGAGACTGCTCTTCTCTGTGTCACGGAGGCGCTCCGCACTGCTAAAGCTAACTCTCTCTCCTCTGCTCTCATCCTTCTAGACCTATCGGCTGCCTTTGATACTGTGAACCATCAGATCCTCCTCTCCACCCTCTCCGAGTTGGGCATCTCCGGCGCGGCCCACGCTTGGATTGCGTCCTACCTGACAGGTCGCTCCTACCAGGTGGCGTGGCGAGAATCTGTCTCCGCACCACGTGCTCTCACCACTGGTGTCCCCCAGGGCTCTGTTCTAGGCCCTCTCCTATTCTCGCTATACACCAAGTCACTTGGCTCTGTCATATCCTCACATGGTCTCTCCTATCATTGCTATGCAGACGACACACAATTAATCTTCTCCTTTCCCCCTTCTGATAACCAGGTGGCGAATCGCATCTCTGCATGTCTGGCAGACATATCAGTGTGGATGACGGATCACCACCTCAAGCTGAACCTCGGCAAGACGGAGCTGCTCTTCCTCCCGGGGAAGGACTGCCCGTTCCATGATCTCGCCATCACGGTTGACAACTCCATTGTGTCCTCCTCCCAGAGCGCTAAGAACCTTGGCGTGATCCTGGACAACACCCTGTCGTTCTCAACTAACATCAAGGCGGTGACCCATTCCTGTAGGTTCATGCTCTACAACATTCGCAGAGTACGACCCTGCCTCACACAGGAAGCGGCGCAGGTCCTAATCCAGGCACTTGTCATCTCCCGTCTGGATTACTGCAACTCGCTGTTGGCTGGGCTCCCTGCCTGTGCCATTAAACCCCTACAACTCATCCAGAACGCCGCAGCCCGTCTGGTGTTCAACCTTCCCAAGTTCTCTCACGTCACCCCGCTCCTCCGCTCTCTCCACTGGCTTCCAGTTGAAGCTCGCATCCGCTACAAGACCATGGTGCTTGCCTACGGAGCTGTGAGGGGAACGGCACCTCCGTACCTTCAGGCTCTGATCAGGCCCTACACCCAAACAAGGGCACTGCGTTCATCCACCTCTGGCCTGCTCGCCTCCCTACCTGTGAGGAAGTACAGTTCCCGCTCAGCCCAGTCAAAACTGTTCGCTGCTCTGGCACCCCAATGGTGGAACAAACTCCCTCACGACGCCAGGTCAGCGGAGTCAATCACCACCTTCCGGAGACACCTGAAACCCCACCTCTTTAAGGAATACCTAGGATAGGATAAAGTAATCCTTCTAACCCCCCCCCCCCCCCCCCCCTTAAAAGATTTAGATGCACTATTGTAAAGTGGTTGTTCCACTGGATATCATAAGGTGAATGCACCAATTTGTAAGTCGCTCTGGATAAGAGCGTCTGCTAAATGACTTAAATGTAAATGTAAATACACACACATAGTGCATTCAGAAAGTATTCAAACCCCTTGACTTTTTCCACATTTTGTTACAGCCTTGTTCTAAAATGGATTCATTTTTTTTTTATCTCAATCTACACATCATACCACATTATGAGAAAGAAAAAAAACTGTCCTAGAAGTTTTCTAATTTATTAAAAACAAAAACTGAAATATCACATTTACTTAAGTATTCAGACCCTTTACTCAGTACTTTGTTGGAGCACCTTTGGCAGCGATTCCAGCCTCGAGTCTTCTTGGGTATGACAATACAAGCTTGGCACACCTGTATTTGGGGAGTTTCTCCCATTCGTCTCTGCAGATCATCTCAAGCTTGTCAGGTTGGAAGGGGAGTGTCTCTGCAATGATTTTTTTCAGGTCTCATCAGAGATGTTCGATTGGATTCAAGTCCGGGCTCTGGCTGGGCCACTCAAGGACATTCAGAGACTTGTCCCGAAGCCAATCCTGCGTTGGCTTGGCTGTGTGCTTAGAGTTGTTGTCCTGTTGGAAGGTGAACATTCGCCCCAGTCTGATGTCTTGAGTGCTCTGGAGCAGGTTTTCATCAAGGATCTCTCTGTACTTTGCGCCGTTCATCTTTCCCTCTATCCTGACTAGTCTCCCAGTCCCTACCGCTGAAAAACATCCCCACAGCTTGATGCTGCCACCACCATGCTTCACCGTAGGGATGGTGCCATGTTACCTCCAGATGTGACAGTTTGCATTCAGGCCAAAGAGTTCAATCTTGGTTTCGTCAGACCAGAGAATCTTGTTTCTCATGGGTGCCTTTTGGCAAACTTCAAGCGGGCTGTCATGTGCCTTTTACTGAGGAGTGACTTCTGTCTGGCCACCAGACCATAAAGGCCTGATTGGTGGAGTGCTGCAGAGATGGTTGTCCTTCTGGAAGGTTCTCCCATCTCCACAGAATAACTCTGGAAATCTGTCAAGAGTTACCATCGGGTTCTTGGCTGCCTCTCTGACCAAGACTAGGACTAGTGTGTGTGTGCGTACCTCTGTAGTGTCATGGCTGGCTGGGGTATAGAACATGGCAGAATGTTGGAGCACTCTGGGAGACGGTAGGGGAACCATGTAGTCTAAAATACCTGTTAATGTTTAATGGAAGGTAAAGTGCAACGGTACGAAATGGATTAAGGAGTCCCAGTTCACCACGCAGAAAGAGAGGGAGAAGTGTGTGTGGTAAGGGGGGTGGGGGTCTTGTCTGTGCAGTCCAACCCTTCACCAGACACTATTGATGGAGTGAGAGTGCAAATACAGAATGTGTGTGTGTGTCTGTGTAGTAACAATGACCTCCAGAGCTCTTATAGAACAAGGAGTTCTTTGTCTCAGGCCACAGGGCTTCAGCTGGTCTTTACAGAAAGCTGACAACTATAGAGTAGCCTTCTTCAGAAACCAACAATGTAATAGTGAAAGCAGAGACTATCAGCTAGCCAGGCTAGGAATAAAACCAGCCAGGTCACCGGTGATACAAGTCAGTTTCCGATGCCCATCCATGTCTGACGACAATGAGATGTAGTGGAAACCAGCCACTAGGGGACAACAGTGAGAGCTGTTACTTTCAAGAATGTTTTGGTTTGGCTAGGTTGTCATGGACAGAGATGGGCGTAAGCATTGGCCTCTGATTCAAAAGGTTGCAAGTTTGAATCCAGAAAAAGAAAGTTGTTTTTACAAGAGAAAAAAAACAAAGCCCATCTCAAACCTTAACGAGTTAACGCCTGAACTTAAAACACTTTTAAATTTGACGGTTTGGAACATCTTTGAAATTTGATGGTTTGAAACATCTTTGAAATTTGACTGTTTGGAACATCTTTGAAATTTGACTGTTTGGAACATCTTTGAAATTTGACGGTTTGGAACATCTTTGAAATTTGACGGTTTGGAACATCTTTGAATTTGACGGTTTGGAACATCTTTGAATTTGACGGTTTGGAACATCTTCGAAAATTGACATTTGATGGACGAACGTCTAATTCTGACGCGAGATTGTGAGCGTTGGTAGCAGAAAAGAGCTGCTGAATGTCTTCATTGAGGTTTGTAGAGAACTGGTGAAAAGAGTTAACTGCTCAGGCCGGGCATATTCATAAACAGTTTAGGAGCAAGTAGACTCACACACACTCTAAAATGCACATATACGCAGCTCATAAAACTTTAAACGAGCATACACACCATCTGTAACCTAGTGTGTGGGAGGTTACATGGCGTTCCTCCAGTATGGTGTTCATATGGATTGGACAGAAATGGTTCAGGTCCAGCTGTATAAACCCATTCCAGCCTGTCTAACCCCGTTACACTATGGTAGCGACTGCTGGGGGACAGCAATGTTCTGTTCTCTCAGCATGGGCCATAGTATGACTACACTACACTGTAGTGAGGCTCCACTGGTCCCAGGGGCCCAAGGGAAATCAAGGAGGGCCTAGTCCTATAGTGATACTAGTCAGGGGTCTGTTAACCTAGTCCTATAGTGATACTAGTCAGGGGTCTGTTAACCTAGTCCTATAGTGACAGTAGTCAGGGGTCTGTTAACCTATTCCTATAGTGACAGTAGTCAGGGGTCTGTTAACCTAGTCCTATAGTGACAGTAGTCAGGGGTCTGTTAACCTAGTCCTATAGTGACAGTAGTCAGGGGTCTGTTAACCTAGTCCTATAGTGATACTAGTCAGGGGTCTGTTAACCTAGTCCTATAGTGATACTAGTCAGGGGTCTGTTAACCTAGTCCTATAGTGATACTAGTCAGGGGTCTGTTAACCTAGTCCTATAGTGATACTACATGGTCTGAAAACGGTCTAGAACTGTCTGAAGAATCTTGAAGGCCGATGTGTCTCTCCTCTTAGAAAGTGGGCCCGATTGGTCAATAACTCTGATAGTATAGAGATAGAGTCTGTCAAATCGGTCTCACACGCACAGCCTCCTTGCTCTCCTGCTGACCCCACGTGACCCCTCTAGTGTTCCATGACCCCAGAGTTACCATGGCAATGACTTCAAAATGGGGTCATGACCTTATCCAGTCCGACAGAGGTTGGCTTACCAATTGGCTTATCCGATCAATGCAAGAGAGCCAGTGGGATGATCTCATCAGTTCCTTGTCCATGGCTGAATGTTGGACTTGGACATGATGTAGGAACGTCGGCATTCAGAATCCATCATCATTCAGATTAAAGAGGAATCATGCCATCCACATGTTAAAACAGGCTTATCCAAAGTTTGTCTGCCAGGTTGTCTGCCTGCCTGGATGCCATGTTACCAGGTCAGGTTTTCTTTCTGCCTGGAGGCCATGTTACCAGGTCAAGTTGTCTGTCTGCCTGGATGCCATGTTACCAGGTCAGGTTGTCTGTCTGCCTGGATGCCATGTTACCAGGTCAAGTTGTCTGCCTGCCTGGAGGCCATGTTACCAGGTCAAGTTGTCTGTCTGCCTGGATGCCATGTTACCAGGTCAGGTTGTCTGTCTGCATGGATGCCATGTTACCAGGTCAAGTTGTCTGTCTGCCTGGAGGCCATGTTACCAGGTCAGGCCATCTGTCTGCCTGGAGGTCATGTTACCAGGTCAGGCCATCTGTCTGCCTGGAGGCCATGTTACCAGGTCAAGTTGTCTGTCTGCCTTGATGCCATGTTACCAGGTCAAGTTGTCTGCCTGCCTTGATGCCATGTTACCAGGTCAAGTTGTCTGTCTGCCTGGATGCCATGTTACCCTGTCAAGTTGTCTGTCTGCCTGGATGCCATGTTACCTTGTCAAGTTGTCTGTCTGCCTGGATGCCATGTTACCAGGTCAGGTTGTCTGCCTGCCTGGATGCCATGTTACCAGGTCAAGTTGTCTGTCTGCCTGGAGGCCATGTTACCAGGTCAAGTTGTCTGTCTGCCTGGATGCCATGTTACCAAGTCAAGTTGTCTGCCTGCCTGGAGGCCATGTTACCAGGTCAAGTTGTCTGTCTGCCTGGAGGCCATGTTACCAGGTCAAGTTGTCTGCCTGCCTGGATGCCATGTTACCAGGTCAGGTTGTCTGCCTGCCTGGAGGCCATGTTACCAGGTCAAGTTGTCTGCCTGCCTGGATGCCATGTTACCAGGTCAAGTTGTCTGTCTGCCTGGAGGCCATGTTACCAGGTCAAGTTGTCTGTCTGCCTGGAGGCCATGTTACCAGGTCAAAACATCTGCCTGCCTGGATGCCATGTTACCAGGTCAGATTGTCTGTCTGCCTGGAGGCCATGTTACCAGGTCAAAACATCTGCCTGCCTGGATGCCATGTTACCAGGTCAGGTTGTCTGTCTGCCTGGATGCCATGTTACCAGGTCAAGTTTTCTGTCTGCCTGGAGGCCATGTTACCAGGTCAGGTTGTCTGCCTGCCTGGAGGCCATGTTACCAGGTCAGGTTGTCTGCCTGCCTGGAGGCCATGTTACCAGGTCAGGTTGTCTGCCTGCCTGGATGCCATGTTACCAGGTCAGGTTTTCTTTCTGCCTGGATGCCATGTTACCAGGTCAGGTTGTCTGTCTGCCTGGATGCCATGTTACCCTGTCAAGTTGTCTGTCTGCCTGGATGCCATGTTACCTTGTCAAGTTGTCTGTCTGCCTGGATGCCATGTTACCAGGTCAGGTTGTCTGCCTGCCTGGATGCCATGTTACCAGGTCAAGTTGTCTGTCTGCCTGGATGCCATGTTACCAGGTCAAGTTGTCTGTCTGCCTGGATGCCATGTTACCAAGTCAAGTTGTCTGCCTGCCTGGAGGCCATGTTACCAGGTCAAATTGTCTGTCTGCCTGGAGGCCATGTTACCAGGTCAAGTTGTCTGCCTGCCTGGATGCCATGTTACCAGGTCAGGTTGTCTGCCTGCCTGGAGGCCATGTTACCAGGTCAAGTTGTCTGCCTGCCTGGATGCCATGTTACCAGGTCAAGTTGTCTGTCTGCCTGGAGGCCATGTTACCAGGTCAAAACATCTGCCTGCCTGGATGCCATGTTACCAGGTCAGATTGTCTGTCAGCCTGGAGGCCATGTTACCAGGTCAAAACATCTGCCTGCCTGGATGCCATGTTACCAGGTCAGGTTGTCTGTCTGCCTGGATGCCATGTTACCAGGTCAAGTTTTCTGTCTGCCTGGAGGCCATGTTACCAGGTCAGGTTGTCTGCCTGCCTGGAGGCCATGTTACCAGGTCAGGTTGTCTGCCTGCCTGGAGGCCATGTTACCAGGTCAGGTTGTCTGTCTGCCTGGATGCCATGTTACCAGGTCAAAATGTCTGCCTGCCTGGATGCCATGTTACCAGGTCAAGTTGTCTGTCTGCCTGGAGGCCATGTTACCAGGTCAAAACATCTGCCTGCCTGGATGCCATGTTACCAGGTCAGGTTGTCTGTCTGCCTGGAGGCCATGTTACCAGGTCAAGTTGTCTGTCTGCCTGGAGGCCATGTTACCAGGTCAGGTTGTCTGCCTGCCTGGATGCCATGTTACCAGGTCAAGTTGTCTGTCTGCCTGGATGCCATGTTACCAGGTCAAAACATCTGCCTGCCTGGATGCCATGTTACCAGGTCAGGTTGTCTGCCTGCCTGGATGCCATGTTACCAGGTCAGGTTTTCTTTCTGCCTGGATGCCATGTTACCAGGTCAAGTTGTCTGTCTGCCTGGATGCCATGTTACCAGGTCAGGTTGTCTGTCTGCCTGGATGCCATGTTACCAGGTCAAGTTGTCTGCCTGCCTGGAGGCCATGTTACCAGGTCAAGTTGTCTGTCTGCCTGGATGCCATGTTACCAGGTCAGGTTGTCTGTCTGCATGGATGCCATGTTACCAGGTCAAGTTGTCTGTCTGCCTGGAGGCCATGTTACCAGGTCAGGCCATCTGTCTGCCTGGAGGTCATGTTACCAGGTCAGGCCATCTGTCTGCCTGGAGGCCATGTTACCAGGTCAAGTTGTCTGTCTGCCTTGATGCCATGTTACCAGGTCAAGTTGTCTGCCTGCCTTGATGCCATGTTACCAGGTCAAGTTGTCTGTCTGCCTGGATGCCATGTTACCCTGTCAAGTTGTCTGTCTGCCTGGATGCCATGTTACCTTGTCAAGTTGTCTGTCTGCCTGGATGCCATGTTACCAGGTCAGGTTGTCTGCCTGCCTGGATGCCATGTTACCAGGTCAAGTTGTCTGTCTGCCTGGATGCCATGTTACCAGGTCAAGTTGTCTGTCTGCCTGGATGCCATGTTACCAAGTCAAGTTGTCTGCCTGCCTGGAGGCCATGTTACCAGGTCAGGCCATCTGTCTGCCTGGAGGCCATGTTACCAGGTCAAGTTGTCTGCCTGCCTGGATGCCATGTTACCAGGTCAGGTTGTCTGCCTGCCTGGAGGCCATGTTACCAGGTCAAGTTGTCTGCCTGCCTGGATGCCATGTTACCAGGTCAAGTTGTCTGTCTGCCTGGAGGCCATGTTACCAGGTCAAAACATCTGCCTGCCTGGAGGCCATGTTACCAGGTCAGGTTGTCTGCCTGCCTGGAGGCCATGTTACCAGGTCAGGTTGTCTGTCTGCCTGGAGGCCATGTTACCAGGTCAAGTTGTCTGCCTGCCTGGATGCCATGTTACCAGGTCAAGTTGTCTGTCTGCCTGGAGGCCATGTTACCAGGTCAAAACATCTGCCTGCCTGGATGCCATGTTACCAGGTCAGGTTGTCTGTCTGCCTGGAGGCCATGTTACCAGGTCAAGTTGTCTGTCTGCCTGGAGGCCATGTTACCAGGTCAGGTTGTCTGCCTGCCTGGATGCCATGTTACCAGGTCAAGTTGTCTGTCTGCCTGGATGCCTGGAGGCCAGGTCAAAACATCTGCCTGCCTGGATGCCATGTTACCAGGTCAGGTTGTCTGTCTGCCTGGATGCCATGTTACCAGGTCAAGTTTTCTGTCTGCCTGGAGGCCATGTTACCAGGTCAGGTTGTCTGCCTGCCTGGAGGCCATGTTACCAGGTCAGGTTGTCTGCCTGCCTGGATGCCATGTTACCAGGTCAGGTTTTCTTTCTGCCTGGATGCCATGTTACCAGGTCAGGTTGTCTGTCTGCCTGGATGCCATGTTACCAGGTCAAGTTGTCTGCCTGCCTGGAGGCCATGTTACCAGGTCAAGTTGTCTGTCTGCCTGGATGCCATGTTACCAGGTCAGGTTGTCTGTCTGCATGGATGCCATGTTACCAGGTCAAGTTGTCTGTCTGCCTGGAGGCCATGTTACCAGGTCAGGCCATCTGTCTGCCTGGAGGTCATGTTACCAGGTCAGGCCATCTGTCTGCCTGGAGGCCATGTTACCAGGTCAAGTTGTCTGTCTGCCTTGATGCCATGTTACCAGGTCAAGTTGTCTGCCTGCCTTGATGCCATGTTACCAGGTCAAGTTGTCTGTCTGCCTGGATGCCATGTTACCCTGTCAAGTTGTCTGTCTGCCTGGATGCCATGTTACCTTGTCAAGTTGTCTGTCTGCCTGGATGCCATGTTACCAGGTCAGGTTGTCTGCCTGCCTGGATGCCATGTTACCAGGTCAAGTTGTCTGCCTGGATGCCATGTTACCAGGTCAGGTTGTCTGTCTGCCTGGAGGCCATGTTACCAGGTCAAGTTGTCTGTCTGCCTGGAGGCCATGTTACCAGGTCAGGTTGTCTGCCTGCCTGGATGCCATGTTACCAGGTCAAGTTGTCTGTCTGCCTGGATGCCATGTTACCAGGTCAAAACATCTGCCTGCCTGGATGCCATGTTACCAGGTCAGGTTGTCTGTCTGCCTGGATGCCATGTTACCAGGTCAGGTTGTCTGTCTGCCTGGATGCCATGTTACCAGGTCAAGTTGTCTGCCTGCCTGGAGGCCATGTTACCAGGTCAAGTTGTCTGTCTGCCTGGATGCCATGTTACCAGGTCAGGTTGTCTGTCTGCATGGATGCCATGTTACCAGGTCAAGTTGTCTGTCTGCCTGGAGGCCATGTTACCAGGTCAGGCCATCTGTCTGCCTGGAGGTCATGTTACCAGGTCAGGCCATCTGTCTGCCTGGAGGCCATGTTACCAGGTCAAGTTGTCTGTCTGCCTGGATGCCATGTTACCAGGTCAGGTTGTCTGTCTGCATGGATGCCATGTTACCAGGTCAAGTTGTCTGTCTGCCTGGAGGCCATGTTACCAGGTCAGGCCATCTGTCTGCCTGGAGGTCATGTTACCAGGTCAGGCCATCTGTCTGCCTGGAGGCCATGTTACCAGGTCAAGTTGTCTGTCTGCCTTGATGCCATGTTACCAGGTCAAGTTGTCTGCCTGCCTTGATGCCATGTTACCAGGTCAAGTTGTCTGTCTGCCTGGATGCCATGTTACCCTGTCAAGTTGTCTGTCTGCCTGGATGCCATGTTACCTTGTCAAGTTGTCTGTCTGCCTGGATGCCATGTTACCAGGTCAGGTTGTCTGCCTGCCTGGATGCCATGTTACCAGGTCAAGTTGTCTGTCTGCCTGGATGCCATGTTACCAGGTCAAGTTGTCTGTCTGCCTGGATGCCATGTTACCAAGTCAAGTTGTCTGCCTGCCTGGAGGCCATGTTACCAGGTCAAGTTGTCTGTCTGCCTGGAGGCCATGTTACCAGGTCAAGTTGTCTGCCTGCATGGATGCCATGTTACCAGGTCAGGTTGTCTGCCTGCCTGGAGGCCATGTTACCAGGTCAAGTTGTCTGCCTGCCTGGATGCCATGTTACCAGGTCAAGTTGTCTGTCTGCCTGGAGGCCATGTTACCAGGTCAAAACATCTGCCTGCCTGGATGCCATGTTACCAGGTCAGATTGTCTGTCTGCCTGGAGGCCATGTTACCAGGTCAAAACATCTGCCTGCCTGGATGCCATGTTACCAGGTCAGGTTGTCTGTCTGCCTGGATGCCATGTTACCAGGTCAAGTTTTCTGTCTGCCTGGAGGCCATGTTACCAGGTCAGGTTGTCTGCCTGCCTGGATGCCATGTTACCAGGTCAGGTTGTCTGTCTGCCTGGAGGCCATGTTACCAGGTCAGGTCATCTGTCTGCCTGGATACCATGTTACCAGGTCAGGTTGTCTGCCTGCCTGGATGCCATGTTACCAGGTCAAGTTGTCTGTCTGTCTGTCACGAATCCCGCTTCCTGAGTCTGTTTTTGCCTGTGTTCTGTCCTGGAGTGTTTTTTCCGGTGTCCTGGAACGCACCCTGTCTGGTTGCCGGGCGACGTAGCTGGTTGGGAGATCTCTGATTACCGCACCTGTTTCCAATCCGCTATCTGCACACCTGGTCCTGATCATCACCCCTCCACTTCATAAGCACTGACCTGACATCCATTCCCTGCCGGATCGTTAGCCATGAACATCATTCACCCGGAACACTCATCTCATCCCTACCTGGTCGTCGGTGACTTCAGTTACTTCATTGGATCTGCCTATTCAATCCCATCAACTCACCTCCGCTGCCCGCTCCGTCACTTGGATTTTTCTATCACTACATTCAAACTTGTAAATAAATACTCACCTTCGTCTTACTCTCCTTGTCCTGGTCTGCTTCTGGGTTCAACTTTAGAAATCCGTGACAGTCTGCCTGGATGCCATGTTACCAGGTCAGGTTGTCTGTCTGCCTGGATGCCATGTTACCAGGTCAAGGTGTCTGTCTGCCTGGAGGCCATGTTCCCAGGTCAAGTTGTCTGCCTGCCTGGAGGCCATGTTACCAGGTCAAGTTGTCTGTCTGCCTGGAGGCCATGTTACCAGGTCAGGCCATCTATCTGCCTGGAGGCCATGTTACCATGTCAAGTTGTCTGTCTGCCTGGAGGCCATGTTACCAGGTCAGGCCATCTGTCTGCCTGGAGGCCATGTTACCAGGTCAAGTTGTCTGTCTGCCTGGATGCCATGTTACCAGGTCAGGTTGTCTGCCTGCCTGGAGGCCATGTTACCAGGTCAAGTTGTCTGTCTGCCTGGAGGCCATGTTACCAGGTCAAGGTGTCTGTCTGCCTGGAGGCCATGTTACCAGGTCAGGTTGTCTGCCTGCCTGGATGCCATGTTACCAGGTCAAGTTGTCTGCCTGCCTGGATGCCATGTTACCAGGTCAAGTTGTCTGTCTGCCTGGAGGCCATGTTACCAGGTCAGGTTGTCTGCCTGCCTGGATGCCATGTTACCAGGTCAGGTTGTCTGCCTGCCTGGATGCCATGTTACCAGGTCAAGTTGTCTGCCTGCCTGGATGCCATGTTACCAGGTCAGGTTGTCTGCCTGCCTGGATGCCATGTTACCAGGTCAGGTTGTCTGCCTGCCTGGATGCCATGTTACCAGGTCAAGTTGTCTGCCTGCCTGGAGGCCATGTTACCAGGTCAGGTTGTCTGCCTGCCTGGATGCCATGTTACCAGGTCAGGTTGTCTGCCTGGATGCCATGTTACCAGGTCAAGTTGTCTGCCTGCCTGGAGGCCATGTTACCAGGTCAAGTTGTCTGTCTGCCTGGATGCCATGTTACCAGGTCAGGTTGTCTGTCTGCCTGGATGCCATGTTACCAGGTCAAGTTGTCTACCTGCCTGGATGCCATGTTACCAGGTCAGGTTGTCTGTCTGCCTGGAGGCCATGTTACCAGGTCACTTTGTCTGTCTGCCTGGATGCCATGTTACCAGGTCAAGTTGTCTGCCTGCCTGGATGCCATGTTACCAGGTCAGGTTGTCTGCCTGCCTGGAGGCCATGTTACCATGTCAAGTTGTCTGTCTGCCTGGAGGCCATGTTACCAGGTCAGGCCATCTGTCTGCCTGGAGGCCATGTTACCAGGTCAAGTTGTCTGTCTGCCTGGAGGCCATGTTACCAGGTCAGGCCATCTGTCTGCCTGGAGGCTATGTTACCAGGTCAGGCCATCTGTCTGCCTGGAGGCCATGTTACCAGGTCAAGTTGCCTGTCTGCCTGTCTGCCATGTTACCAGGTCAGGTTGTCTGCCTGCCTGGATGCCATGTTACCAGGTCAAGTTGTCTGTCTGCCTGGATGCCATGTTACCAGGTCAAGTTGTCTGTCTGCCTGGATGCCATGTTACCAGGTCAGGTTGTCTGCCTGCCTGGATGCCATGTTACCAGGTCAGGTTGTCTGCCTGCCTGTAGGCTATGTTACCAGGTCAGGTTGTCTGTCTGCCTGGAGGCCATGTTCCCAGGTCAAGTTGTCTGTCTGCCTGGATGCCATGTTACCAGGTCAGGTTGTCTGTCTGCCTGGAGGCCATGTTACCAGGTCAAGTTGTCTGTCTGCCTGGAGGCCATGTTACCAGGTCAGGTTATATGTCTGCCTGGATGCCATGTTACCAGGTCAGGTTGTCTGTCTGCCTGGAGGCCATGTTACCAGGTCAGGTTGTCTGCCTGCCTGGAGGCCATGTTACCAGGTCAGGTTGTCTGTCTGCCTGGAGGCCATGTTACCAGGTCAGGTCATCTGTCTGCCTGGATACCATGTTACCAGGTCAGGTCATCTGTCTGCCTGGATACCATGTTACCAGGTCAGGTTGTCCGCCTGCCTGGATGCCATGTTACCAGGTCAAGTTGTCTGTCTGCCTTGATGCCATGTTACCAGGTCAGGTTGTCTGTCTGCCTGGATGCCATGTTACCAGGTCAAGTTGTCTGTCTGCCTGGAGGCCATGTTACCAGGTCAAGTAGGGTTTACTGTCCGTTTGTCTTCCTGGAACAGGAACATTGAGACACACACTTGAAAGGTGATATTTCCATGGTTGAACTGAACCAAGGTTGTTGTATACAGTTCATGTGATTGTGAAAATAGTATGTTACTCCCTGTCATTGAGTGTTTTGTCACAGGCCCCCTGGGTAGGTCTCGTCACTACATGGGACAGTTAGAGGACATTATAGTGTTACCGTGTGTGTGCGAGAGAGAGAGACAATGTATTCAGACCAAAGACTCAATCCATTGATGGGCTGAAGCACAGTGGAGTGTGAGTGGTTGGCTTGGTAATGGTTGTTGGATGGATCAGGGCAATGAACTGCCATGTTATTGATATCGAACTTTGTTTAACCTTTATTTAACTAGGCAGGTCAGTTAAGAACAAATTCTTATTTACAATGACGGCCTACCGGGGAACAGTGGGTTAATTGCCTTGTTCAGGGGCAGAAAGATAGATTTTTACCTTGTCAGCTCAGGGATTCAATCCAGCAACTTTTCGGTTACTGGCCCAACACTCTAACCACTAGGCTACCTGCCGCCCCAAAACCTTATTAGACAGACATCTGTCCAAGGACAGATTTGAGAGATTTAACAGGTCCTGTCCTCCACTCTGAAAGGTGCGCTATACACTAAGTACAACCCTTCTTCTAATGCAGAATTAAGAACACACACATGTGCATGCAGACAGAAAACACACTGGTCACCCCTCTGTAGCCCCAGGTGTCCTGTAATGAGGATTGTGGGGGGAGTAGGGGCTCCGAGAGGACTGTCTCCCCAGTGTGTCTGGGGCAGGATTATACTAAACCTGTGTGTACTCCCCCAGGATTACTCAGTGTTATGTAGTTCCTGTAATGAACAGAGAGCAGCTTTACATCTTATGAACTGGCAGAGACTCTCCCCACACTGTGACATAAAAAGTACACACACATACAGTGCATTCAGAAAGTATTCAAACCCCTTGACTTTTCCCACATTTTGTTACAGCCTTGTTCTAAAATGGATTCATTTTTTTTTTATCTCAATCTACACATCATACCACATTATGAGAAACAAAAAAAACTGTCCTAGAAGTTTTCTAATTTATTAAAAACAAAAACTGAAATATCACATTTACTTAAGTATTCAGACCCTTTACTCAGTACTTTGTTGGAGCACCTTTGGCAGCGATTCCAGCCTCGAGTCTTCTTGGGTATGACAATACAAGCTTGGCACACCTGCATTTGGGGAGTTTCTCCCATTCTTCTCTGCAGATCATCTCAAGCTTCGTCAGGTTGGAAGCGAGTGTCTCTGCAATTATTTTTTTGAGGTCTCACCAGCGATGTTCGATTGGATTCAAGTCCGGGCTCTGGCTGGGCCACTCAAGGACATTCAGAGACTTGTCCCGAAGCCAATCCTGCGTTGGCTTGGCTGTGTGCTTAGAGTTGTTGTCCTGTTGGAAGGTGAACCTTCGCCCCAGTCTGATGTCTTGAGTGCTCTGGAGCAGGTTTTCATCAAGGATCTCTCTGTACTTTGCGGCGTTCATCTTTCCCTCTATCCTGACTAGTCTTCAAGTCCCTCCTGCTGAAAAACATCCCCACAGCTTGATGCTGCCACCACCATGCTTCACCGTAGGGATGGTGCCATGTTACCTCCAGATGTGACAGTTTGTATTCAGGCCAAAGAGTTCAATCTTGGTTTTGTCAGACCAGAGAATCTTGTTTCTCATGGGTGCCTTTTGGCAAACTTCAAGCGGGCTGTCATGTGCCTTTTACTGAGGATTGACTTCTGTCTGGCCACCAGACCATAAAGGCCTGATTGGTGGAGTGCTGCAGAGATGGTTGTCCTTCTGGAAGGTTTTCCCATCTCCACAGTATAACTCTGGAAATCTGTCAAGAGTTACCATCCGGTTCTTGGCTGCCTCTCTGACCAAGACTAGTGTGTGTGTGCGTACCTCTGTAGTGTCATGGCTGGCTGGGGTATAGAACATGGCAGAATGTTGGAGCACTCTGGGAGACGGTAGGGGAACCATGTAGTCTAAAATACCTGTTAATGTTTAATGGAAGGTAAAGTGCAACGGTACGAAATGGATTAAGGAGTCCCAGTTCACCACGAAGAAAGAGAGGGAGAAGTGTGTGTGGTAAGGGGAGTGGGAGTCTTGTCTGTGCAGTCCAACCCTTCACCAGACACTATTGATGGAGTGAGAGTGCAAATACAGAATGTGTATGTATGTGTGTCTGTGTAGTAACAATGACCTCCAGAGCTCTTATAGAACAAGGAGTTCTTTGTCTCAGGCCACAGGGCTTCAGCTGGTCTTTACAGAAAGCTGACAACTATAGAGTAGCCTTCTTCAGAAACCAACAATGTAATAGTGAAAGCAGAGACTATCAGCTAGCCAGGCTAGGAATAAAACCAGCCAGGTCACCGGTGATACAAGTCAGTTTCCGATGCCCATCCATGTCTGACGACAATGAGATGTAGTGGAAACCAGCCACTAGGGGACAACAGTGAGAGCTGTTACTTTCAAGAATGTTTTGGTTTGGCTAGGTTGTCATGGACAGAGATGGGCGTAAGCATTGGCCTCTGATTCAAAAGGTTGCAAGTTTGAATCCAGAAAAAGAAAGTTGTTTTTACAAGAGAAAAAAAACAAAGCCCATCTCAAACCTTAACGAGTTAACGCCTGAACTTAAAACACTTTTAAATTTGACGGTTTGGAACATCTTTGAAATTTGATGGTTTGAAACATCTTTGAAATTTGACTGTTTGGAACATCTTTGAAATTTGACGGTTTGGAACATCTTTGAATTTGACGGTTTGGAACATCTTTGAATTTGACGGTTTGGAACATCTTCGAAAATTGACATTTGATGGACGAACGTCTAATTCTGACGCGAGATTGTGAGCGTTGGTAGCAGAAAAGAGCTGCTGAATGTCTTCATTGAGGTTTGTAGAGAACTGGTGAAAAGAGTTAACTGCTCAGGCCGGGCATATTCATAAACAGTTTAGGAGCAAGTAGACTCACACACACTCTAAAATGCACATATACGCAGCTCATAAAACTTTAAACGAGCATACACACCATCTGTAACCTAGTGTGTGGGAGGTTACATGGCGTTCCTCCAGTATGGTGTTCATATGGATCGGACAGAAATGGTTCAGGTCCAGCTGTATAAACCCATTCCAGCCTGTCTAACCCCGTTACACTATGGTAGCGACTGCTGGGGGACAGCAATGTTCTGTTCTCTCAGCATGGGCCATAGTATGACTACACTACACTGTAGTGAGGCTCCACTGGTCCCAGGGGCCCAAGGGAAATCAAGGAGGGCCTAGTCCTATAGTGATACTAGTCAGGGGTCTGTTAACCTAGTCCTATAGTGATACTAGTCAGGGGTCTGTTAACCTAGTCCTATAGTGACAGTAGTCAGGGGTCTGTTAACCTATTCCTATAGTGACAGTAGTCAGGGGTCTGTTAACCTAGTCCTATAGTGACAGTAGTCAGGGGTCTGTTAACCTAGTCCTATAGTGATACTAGTCAGGGGTCTGTTAACCTAGTCCTATAGTGATACTAGTCAGGGGTCTGTTAACCTAGTCCTATAGTGATACTACATGGTCTGAAAACGGTCTAGAACTGTCTGAAGAATCTTGAAGGCCGATGTGTCTCTCCTCTTAGAAAGTGGGCCCGATTGGTCAATAACTCTGATAGTATAGAGATAGAGTCTGTCAAATCGGTCTCACACGCACAGCCTCCTTGCTCTCCTGCTGACCCCACGTGACCCCTCTAGTGTTCCATGACCCCAGAGTTACCATGGCAATGACTTCAAAATGGGGTCATGACCTTATCCAGTCCGACAGAGGTTGGCTTACCAATTGGCTTATCCGATCAATGCAAGAGAGCCAGTGGGATGATCTCATCAGTTCCTTGTCCATGGCTGAATGTTGGACTTGGACATGATGTAGGAACGTCGGCATTCAGAATCCATCATCATTCAGATTAAAGAGGAATCATGCCATCCACATGTTAAAACAGGCTTATCCAAAGTTGATCTGGCTTTGACAGAGGATGGAAGAGTTTTAGGACTGAAATCTGTACCTGGCTGTGGTCCCATTGGGAGGATGTCAATATTGAGAACATTAAATATGGGATGTTCACAACGACTCGGATCTGCTGGTTTAAACATCAAGGGATCAGAGCAGTGTGATGTCTGGAAGGGGTCCTACAGTGCTTTAGTCACTGACTTGAATAATACACAGAACAAATGGTTTCATCTTTTCATTTATTCTCTATTCTTTTCAACATTCATAAAACAGCCTTTCTAAGTGCAGTAAATGCCATAATGTCTCTTTCCACAGAGACGTACATTACAGGCATACAGTACACCCTCATAGGAATATGGCTGAACACAACACACACCCACTCACACCAACAAACAGACACACATCCTTCAGTCACCACATCGCTCAGCCCCCCCCCCCCCCCTATCTCTCCGTCCATTCCAGTCCAATCTCCCCTCCTCCAGTATCCCACAATGCCTCAGCATGTCATGCGGGCCACTCCAAACTCCAGGCTGACCACAGTGGGCTCCACCTTAGCCCCGTATGTCCCCTGCAGGTCTCCGTAGCTCTCCTTGCGCTCTGAACCACTGCTTCCCTCTACTGTCCGCTCTGTGTCACTGCAGCATTCTTTTGCCTCCTCTCCCACCTCCTCCTGATGCTGCGCCTCCTTACGGCTGAGGGGGGCTCCCAGGATGAGGGAGTGGGGCCGCGTATGGTTAGGGAGGGTGCGTTGGTCTTTAGGGGGGGCCTGGGGGTCTGGGGTGGGGGGGCTGATGCCATGCTTCTGTAGTCTCTGGAGGGACAGAGAGAAGACAGGGTTAAATGAGGTCATGAGAGAGAGGGTGAGAGCGTAGAGAGAGATAGAGAACAAGGAGTGTACTCACAGCCTCCAGTTTCTTTATTGTGTCTTCCAGTTGGCGGTTGCTCTCTTTCAGGGTGAGAACGTTTTTCAGGACAGACTGACGGGGGTGCATGGAACGATCAAACTGGTGGTACATATTCCTCCAGAACCTGGCGGGGGGGGGGGGGGGGGGGGGTGAGAGAGTGAGAGAAATTAGGGAAATTAAGGAGTAACATTCACGTGAGGTTGTAGGGCAGGGTTGATATATATATATATATATGAGAGAGGAGAAAGAGAGGAGAGAGAGAGGAGAGAGAGAGGAGGAGAAAGAGAGGAGGAGAAAGAGAGAGAGAGAGATGAGGAGAAGAGAGAGAGAGAGAGAGGAGAGGAGTAACAAAGCTGAGGGAAGGACAGAGAAAAGAGGAGGGTAGAGTGGATGAGATTGAAAGAGAGATATAAGGAGAGAGAGCGAGATGAGGTAAACAACTAGATCTTACTTGAGGTGGCAGGGCAGGGTGGAGGGTTCTAGGACGGGGTGCGTCTCTGCGTAGGCGGGGCAGTAGGCGGGGTTTAGGTAGTTCTGCCCCTCACTCAACAGAAACGCCCACAGAGAGTGAGTCCTATCTTTGAGTCTGGTGGGAGAAGATACGAGTTTAGTATGCATACTGTCTGTGTGTGTGTGTGTGTGTGTGTGTGTGTATGTGTGTGTGTGTGTGTGTATATATGTTACTCACTGCAGCTCTTCTCTCCGTCTCTGGTTGTTAGCCAGGAAGTTCCCGTACTGACAGGAGTGAACATGTTCATGGATCTGCAGCAGCAGCCACTCATTGAACTCAAACGCCTGAGGAAGAGTAGGCATCATCACCATCATCACTCATGGCTGCTATGTGGTGAGTATTCTGGCACACACACCTACCTGGGGGAACTGTTCCGTGAGCTGCCACACACACTCCAGGAACTGTGTGAAGACTGGCGACACCTCCTTGGGGTCACCATCCAACTGATCACATCTGTCTGCAAACTTGTGTCCAAATGAGATCCAGTCTTTCTCTATGAGGACCTGAACCACAGAGAGAACAGGGCTTCTTATGGCATGATATTCCTTTTACCCATCTCTACAGGCATAGGGAAGTTGTGTTGTGTCCTACCATGAAGCCTTTGATGGTGCGGTAGTACACAGACCTACCATGAAGCCTTTGATGGTGCGGTAGTACACAGACCTACCATGAAGCCTTTGATGGTGCGGTATTACACAGACCTACCATGAAGCCTTTGATGGTGCGGTATTACACAGACCTACCATGACGCCTTTGATGGTGCAGTATTACACAGACCTACCATGACGCCTTTGATGGTGCGGTATTACACAGACCTACCATGACGCCTTTGATGGTGCGGTAGTACACAGACCTACCATGACGCCTTTGATGGTGCGGTAGTACACAGACCTACCATGACGCCTTTGATGGTGCGGTATTACACAGACCTACCATGACGCCTTTGATGGTGTGGTATTACACAGACCTACCATGAAGCCTTTGATGGTGTGGTAGTACACAGACCTACCATGAAGCCTTTGATGGTGTGGTAGTACACAGACCTACCATGAAGCCTTTGATGGTGAGGTAGTACACAGACCTACCATGAAGCCTTTGATGGTGTGGTAGTACACAGACCTACCATGAAGCCTTTGATGGTGCGGTAGTACACAGACCTACCATGACGCCTTTGATGGTGCGGTATTACACAGACCTACCATGACGCCTTTGATGGTGTGGTATTACACAGACCTACCATGAAGCCTTTGATGGTGTGGTAGTACACAGACCTACCATGAAGCCTTTGATGGTGTGGTAGTACACAGACCTACCATGAAGCCTTTGATGGTGAGGTAGTACACAGACCTACCATGAAGCCTTTGATGGTGTGGTAGTACACAGACCTACCATGAAGCCTTTGATGGTGAGGTAGTACACAGACCTACCATGAAGCCTTTGATGGTGCGGTATTACACAGACCTACCATGAAGCCTTTGATGGTGCGGTATTACACAGACCTACCATGAAGTTTTTGATGGTGCGGTATTACACAGACCTACCATGAAGCCTTTGATGGTGCGGTATTACACAGACCTACCATGAACCTTTGATGGTGCGGTAGTACACAGACCTACCATGAAGCCTTTGATGGTGCGGTAGTACACAGACCTACCATGAAGCCTTTGATGGTGCAGTATTACACAGACCTACCATGAAGCCTTTGATGGTGCGGTATTACACAGACCTACCATGAAGCCTTTGATGGTGCGGTATTACACAGACCTACCATGAAGCCTTTGATGGTGCGGTAGTAGGGGTCCATGAGCAGAGCTCCCAGAGAGCAGACCTGGGCTGTCCGATCCCAGCCGTCTGAACAATGGACCAACACACTGGCTCCTTCTACTGTTACTGCCTATGGAGGGAGGGGGGGAGGAGGAAGAGAGAGAGATGTGACCTGTTACCACAAGGGCAACCAGTGAAGAACAAACACCATTGTAAATACAACCCATATTTATGTCTATTTATTTTCCCTTTTGTACATCGTTACAACACTGAAAATAGCCATAATATGGAAGTTGTGTGTTTAAATGCTACATTGTAATTACTTCGCCACTATGGCCTATTTATTGCCTTACCTCCCTAATCTTAATTCATTTGCACACACTGTATTATTGACTGTATGTTTGTTTATTCCATGTGTAACTCTGTGTTGTTGTTTGTGCCACACTGCTTTACTTTATCTTGGCCAGGTCGCAGTTGCAAATGAGAACTTGTTCTCAACTGGCCTACCTGGTTAAATAAAGCTGAAATAAATAAAATATATTACATTTGAAATGTCTATTTCTTTGTAACTTTTGTGAGGGTAATGTTTACTGTTAATTTTTTATTGTTTATTTCACTATTGTTTATCTAGTTCACTTGTTTTGGCAATGTTAACATTTGTTTCCCATTCCAATAAAGCCCCTTGAAGTGAATTGTGAGAGTGAAAGACTAATCACTTCCCTTGTCGTTATCAAAACATGTAACAGTTGTTGGATGCAGTCCAGTGAAGACATTCCAACATCAGTGGGACTAACTAGACCTGAAGAGAACGGGACTAACTAGACCTGAAGAGCAGAAGGAGAGGGGACTAACTAGATCTGAAGAGCAGAAGGGAACGGGACTAACTAGACCTGAAGAGAACGGGACTAACTAGACCTGAAGAGAACGGGACTAACTAGACCTGAAGGGAACGGGACTAACTAGACCTGAAGGGAACGGGACTAACTAGACCTGAAGGGAACGGGACTAACTAGACCTGAAGAGAACGGGACTAACTAGACCTGAAGGGAACGGGACTAACTAGACCTGAAGGGAACGGGACTAACTAGACCTGAAGGGAACGGGACTAACTAGACCTGAAGGGAACGGGACTAACTAGACCTGAAGGGAACGGGACTAACTAGACCTGAAGGGAACGGGACTAACTAGACCTGAAGGGGACGGGACTAACTAGACCTGAAGGGGACGGGACTAACTAGACCTGAAGAGGACGGGACTAACTAGACCTGAAGGGAACGGGACTAACTAGACCTGAAGGGAACGGGACTAACTAGACCTGAAGAGAACGGGACTAACTAGACCTGAAGGGAACGGGACAAACTAGACCTGAAGAGAACGGGATTAACTAGACCTGAAGGGAACGGGACTAACTAGACCTGAAGAGCAGAAGGGGACGGGACTAACTAGACCTGAAGAGCAGAAGGGGACGGGACTAACTAGACCTGAAGAGGACGGGACTAACTAGACCTGAAGAGAACGGGACTAACTAGACCTGAAGAGAACGGGACTAACTAGACCTGAAGAGAACGGGACTAACTAGACCTGAAGAGAACGGGACTAACTAGACCTGAAGAGAACGGGACTAACTAGACCTGAAGAGAACGGGACTAACTAGACCTGAAGAGAACGGGACTAACTAGACCTGAAGGGAACGGGACTAACTAGACCTGAAGGGAACGGGACTAACTAGACCTGAAGAGCAGAAGGGGACGGGACTAACTAGACCTGAAGGGGACGGGACTAACTAGACCTGAAGAGCAGAAGGGGACGGGACTAACTAGACCTGAAGGGGCCGGGACTAACTAGACCTGAAGAGCAGAAGGGGCCGGGACTAACTAGACCTGAAGAGCAGAAGGGGCCGGGACTAACTAGACCTGAAGAGCAGAAGGGGACGGGACTAACTAGACCTGAAGGGGCCGGGACTAACTAGACCTGAAGAGCAGAAGGGGCCGGGACTAACTAGACCTGAAGAGCAGAAGGGGCCGGGACTAACTAGACCTGAAGAGCAGAAGGGGCCGGGACTAACTAGACCTGAAGAGCAGAAGGGGCCGGGACTAACTAGACCTGAAGAGCAGAAGGGGATTGGAGGCCCGGGGTCTTACCTTGGTGAGGAAGATGGCTGCGTCTACCACTGCTTTGACGTGTCGTAACCAACCAGAGCTCTCCAAGCCCAGCAGGTAGTCATTCACTGACAGAGAACGAGTTCCCACCACTAAGAGAGACAGAGAGAGAGGTAGAGGGAGTCTGAGTGAGTGAGTGAGCGAGTTTGAGCGTAACCAACCTTCCAGTAGTTTCTGTAGGCTGGTCCTCATCACGTGGATGTTCTCGATCCCCACAAACTGGAAGCGGATGTTGGAGTAGTTATCTTCATTCTCGTAGCCTTTACCTGCTGCTCTGTTGGCCATGGCATTCAACTGCAGAGAGGGAGGAAGATGAACACAAACAGAGGGACTGAGAATGTCCACATACTTCTGTGGGAAGAGATAGCTAGCCATGTCGGGATTGGGTACCTTGGGCCTGGTATCCATGACGTAGACAAATCTGCTGTTGTGATTGGCTTTGCTGATGGCCTGCAGCATGCTCTCGTCCTCCAGGCATCGCGCGCTGAACCCAGAGAGAGGCTGGCTGCACCGACACACCGCTGCCTGCAGGGGGCAGAGACGAGCATGCAGATTAGGCCACACAAACCTGATGATGTTTTAGGGATTATATCACAGGAGGTTGGTGGCACTTTATTTGGGGAGGACAGGCTTGTGTTAATGACTGGAGCGG
Source organism: Salvelinus namaycush (assembly GCF_016432855.1). NCBI lineage: Eukaryota > Metazoa > Chordata > Actinopteri > Salmoniformes > Salmonidae > Salvelinus > Salvelinus namaycush. Next base: position 8,502,088 of record NC_052313.1, on the reverse strand, counting down.
AATCAGTGGAATGGTATCAAATACATCAAACACATGGTTTCCATGGTTTCCAACTGTTTGATGCCATTCTATTTGCTCCGTTCTGGACATTATTATGAGCCTTCCGCCCCTCAGAAGCCTCCACTGGGTTATATGTAGGTTTGGGATGGAGGTAAGATGTTAGGAAGACGGTGGGTAAGTTAAGGGTTAGAAGGACTCTGGGTAAGGGTTAGAAGGACTCTGGGTAAGGTAAGGGTTAGGAGGATGCAGGGTAAGGTAAGGGTTAGGAGGACGCAGGGTAAGGTAAGGGTTAGGAGGACGCAGGGTAAGGTAAGGGTTAGGAGGACGCTGGGTAAGGTAAGGGTTAGGAGGATGCAGGGTAAGGTAAGGGTTAGGGGGACGCTGGGTAAGGTAAGGGATAGGGGGCCGCTGGGTAAGGTAAGGGTTAGGGGGCCGCTGGGTAAGGTAAGGGTTAGGGGGCCGCTGGGTAAGGTAAGGGTTAGGGGGCCGCTGGGTAAGGTAAGGGTTAGGGGGCCGCTGGGTAAGGTAAGGGTTAGGGGGCCGCTGGGTAAGGTAAGGGTTAGGGGGCCGCTGGGTAAGGTAAGGGTTAGGGGGCCGCTGGGTAAGGGAAGGGTTAGGGGCCGCTGGGTAAGGTAAGGGTTAGGGGGCCGCTGGGTAAGGTAAGGGTTAGGGGGCCGCTGGGTAAGGTAAGGGTTAGGGGGCCGCTGGGTAAGGTAAGGGTTAGGGGGCCGCTGGGTAAGGTAAGGGTTAGGGGGCCGCTGGGTAAGGTAAGGGTTAGGGGGCCGCTGGGTAAGGTAAGGGTTAGGGGGCCGCTGGGTAAGGTAAGGGTTAGGAGGCCGCTGGGTAAGGTAAGGGTTAGGAGGCCGCTGGGTAAGGTAAGGGTTAGGAGGCCGCTGGGTAAGGTAAGGGTTAGGGGGCCGCTGGGTAATGTAAGGGTTAGGGGGCCGCTGGGTAATGTAAGGGTTAGGGGGCCGCTGGGTAAGGGTTAGGAGGACGCTGGGTAAGGGTTAGGAGGACGCTGGGTAAGGGTTAGGAGGACGCTGGGTAAGGGTTAGGAGGACGCTGGGTAAGGGTTAGGAGGACGCTGGGTAAGGGTTAGGAGGACGCTGGGTAAGGGTTAGGAGGACGCTGGGTAAGGGTTAGGAGGACGCTGGGTAAGGTTTAGGAGGACGCTGGGTAAGGGTTAGGTGTTACCTTCTTCTCCTGATAGAAGTATGTTAGGACAGGGAAGCGTCCTTTGCTCCTGAACTTGGAGCTGCCGACGATGATGGGCTTACTGGCTGCGATGGGCACATACAGGTCCCTGGGATACGTCTCACATATCTACAACACAACCAGAGGGAATATTACATAGGACAGGTTGTAAAACATCCAATCAACACTATTCCATTAGATCTGCAGACACCAACGGTTTGTTTCTGACAGGGCCAACGCCTAACATTTACTATTGATAGACCCCCAACCTTGTAGTTCCTGTTGACGTCAGTGAGCTGCCATTGGTCGCAGGGGACGCCCATCCTCTCAAACTCCGCCCCCAGGTCGTTGAGCTGCCAGCCCTCCTCTCTCTGCTGCTCGTTCTGCTTGGGGTTGTAGGAGAACGCATAGAGCTCCTCATAGGATACTAGGAAGGGAGAGAGAGATGGAGAAGAGAGAGGAGGAGGCAGAGAGGAGAGAGGGAGGGAGGGGTGGGAGAGAAGAGGAAAGAGAGGGAGGGAGGGGTGGGAGAGAAGAGAAAAGAGAGGGAGGGAGATGGAGAGGAGAAGAGGGAGGGAAGAGGAGGAGAGAGGGAGGGAAGAGGAGGAGAGAGGGAGGGAAGGAAGGAGAAGAGAAGGGGAAAAGAGAGAAAATGTGAACTTTATTTTGAAACTTCACTTGACTCAAGCATCCTGCACACACTGAAAGACAGAGACCCAGACACACAGTAGGTACCTGGTCGTAGCAGTCTGAGCAGTGAGCTGTAGATGTCGTGACAGTCTCTCTCTCTCTGGACCACAAAGTGGACCACTCTGAAGTTACGACACTGGATGACCAGAGGACACCCGCTGGTGGTCAACGACAGCTTCTCCACTGACCCTATGTGGTGGTGCAGGATCTGGAGGGGAACACAAAACAGACATGACACACAAAGACTGATCATTACACAAGGCCTAAATACTGGACATGTTCAGTCTGATGTCATTTATACAGGTGGAACAGGCTCTCTTTTATTCTCTCGCTCTATTGAACATTTCACACACACACACACACACACACACACACACACACACACACACACACACACACACACACACACACACACACACACACACACACACACACACACACACACACACACACACAATCAGTATAGATCATCATATATCTTTCTGTATGCCAGCAGTGTGTGAATGCATATTAGATAACCCACAACTCTATAGGGACTTTAATCCTGGGAAGTTATTCAAATGAGCATTCATCAGCATAGTTAATCACTAGCGGAACATTCCAGCACAGACAGAGGTGTGTGTGTGAGACAAGTGAGTGAAAGTGGTGTTAGGGGGAAAAATACAACATTATAAAAGTCATGTACACAAACCACAAATGTGCGGTTATTATGTGAAAAAAACAGATTTCCTCAGTGCTGGGGGGGGGGGGGGGGGGTTGCAGCTTAACCCTCATCAACACTTATCTACGAATTGACAAGGGCACTAGAACAGTCTGCAGCACCCGGTATCACCCTACTAGAATATGAAGTCAAATGTCTACTGTTTGCTGATGCTCTGGTGCTTCTGTCACTAACCAAGGAGGGCCTACAGCAGCACCTAGATCTTCTGCACAGATTCTGTCAGACCTGGGCCCTGACAGTAAATCTCAGTAAGACAAAAAATAATGGTGCTCCAAAAAAGGTCCAGTTGCCAGAACCACAAATACAAATTCCATCAAGACACTGTTGCCCAAGAACACACAAAACTATACATACCTCGGCCTAAACATCAGCACCACAAGTAACTTCCACAAATCTGTGAATGATCTGAGAGACAAAGCAAGAACAGCCTTCTATGCAATCAAAAGGACATCCCAATTAGGATCTGGCTAAAAATACTTGAATCAGTTATAGAACCCATTGCCCTTTATGGTTGTGAGATCTGGGGTCCGCTCACCAACCAAGAATTCACAAAATGGGACAAACACCAAATTGAGACTCTGCATGCAGAATTCTGCAAAAACATCCTCTGTACAACGTAAAACACCAAATAATGCACGCAGAGCAGATTTTGGTCAATACCTGCTAATTATCAAAATCCAGAAAAGAGCCACTAAATTCTACAACCACCTAAAAGGAAGCGATTCCCAAACCTTTGTCAGGTTCTAAATGAACCTATTAAAACTCACGGACGCTTAATAAAGCTCAAACCAAGTTTATTCACCCATTGGGTCGATACAGCTGCATAAGACATTCACACAAGCACTGATATGTAACCCTTTCTCCTAGGCTGAGTCTCCTCCTACACGTCTGATCAGCCAATGCATCTCTGTTGCTAGACAGAACCTTAGTGATATCTGTTCTTCCTCACTTCTTCATCTGACCTGCCCCCTGCCCCAAAGTGCTCACTCCTCCCCAACTCACAGCTGTCATGTTGACTCGTACCAGACTGTCTTTTCACCTCCCGTAGGATCCCTGATGGCTAAACAATAACAGATGGCTAAACAATAACAGATGGCTAAACAATAACAGATGGCTAAACAATAACAGATGGCTAACCAATAACAGATGGCTAACCAATAACAGATGGCTAACAATAACAGATGGCTAACAATAACAGATGGCTAACAATAACAGATGGCTAAACAATAACAGATGGCTAAACAATAACAGATGGCTAAACAATAACAGATGGCTAACAATAACAGATGGCTAACAATAACAGATGGCTAACAATAACAGATGGCTAAACAATAACAGATGGCTAAACAATAACAGATGGCTAAACAATAACAGATGGCTAAACAATAACAGATGGCTAAACAATAACAGATGGCTAAACAATAACAGATGGCTAACAATAACAGATGGCTAACAATAACAGATGGCTAACAATAACAGATGGCTAAACAATAAGATGGCTAACCAATAACAGATGGCTAACCAATAACAGATGGCTAACCAATAACAGATGGCTAACCAATAACAGATGGCTAACAATAACAGATGGCTAACAATAACAGATGGCTAACAATAACAGATGGCTAACAATAACAGATGGCTAAACAATAACAGATGGCTAAACAATAACAGATGGCTAACAATAACAGATGGCTAACAATAACAGATGGCTAACAATAACAGATGGCTAACAATAACAGATGGCTAACAATAACAGATGGCTAACAATAACAGATGGCTAACAATAACAGATGGCTAACAATAACAGATGGCTAAACAATAACATATGGCTAAACAATAACAGATGGCTAAACAATAACAGATGGCTAACAATAACAGATGGCTAACAATAACAGATGGCTAACAATAACAGATGGCTAACAATAACAGATGGCTAACAATAACAGATGGCTAACAATAACAGATGGCTAACAATAACAGATGGCTAACAATAACAGATGGCTAAACAATAACAGATGGCTAAACAATAACAGATGGCTAAACAATAACAGATGGCTAAACAATAACAGATGGCTAAACAATAACAGATGGCTAACAATAACAGATGGCTAACAATAACAGATGGCTAACAATAACAGATGGCTAAACAATAACAGATGGCTAAACAATAACAGATGGCTAAACAATAACAGATGGCTAAACAATAACAGATGGCTAACAATAACAGATGGCTAACAATAACAGATGGCTAACAATAACAGATGGCTAAACAATAACAGATGGCTAACAATAACAGATGGCTAACAATAACAGATGGCTAACAATAACAGATGGCTAACAATAACAGATGGCTAACAATAACAGATGGCTAAACAATAACAGATGGCTAAACAATAACAGATGGCTAAACAATAACAGATGGCTAACAATAACAGATGGCTAACAATAACAGATGGCTAAACAATAACAGATGGCTAAACAATAACATATCCAGACAGAATGTAAACATTATACATTCTCCTCTCAGTAACATGATTAAGTATATTTCATATTTTCAGAACCCAACAGAGAGATGAACCTGGAGAAGAGTCCCCTAAGCAAGCTGGTCCTGGGGCTCTGTTCACCAACACAAACAGACCCCAGAGCCCAAAGACAGCAACACAATTAGACCCAACCAAATCATGAGAAAACTAAAAGATAATTATTTCCAATGTGTCAAGTAATTAACAAAAAAACAGCAAACAGGAATGTTATTTGGCCCTAAACAGAGAGTACACCGTGGCAGAATACCTGACCACTGTGACTGAATACCTGACCCAAACTTAAGGAAAACTTTGACTATGTACAGACTCAGTGAGCATAGCCTTGCTATTGAGAAAGGCCGTCATAGGCAGACCTGGCTCTCAAGAGAAGTGTGCTCACTGCCCACAAAATGAGGTGGAAACTGAGCTGCACTTCCTAACCTCCTGCCCAATGTATGACCATATTAGAGAGACATATTTCCCTCAGATTACACAGATCCACAAAGAATTTGAAAACAAATCCAAGCTTGATAAACTCCCATATCTACTGGGTGAAATATCACAGTGTGACATCACAGCAGCAAGATTTGTAACCTGTTGCCACAAGAAAAGGGCAACCAATGAAGAACAAACACCATTGTAAATACAAACTATATTTATCTGTTTAATTATTTTCCCTTTCATACTTCAACTATTTGCACATTTTTATAACACTGTAGCCAATAATATAATATTTGAAATGTCTACATTATTTTAAAACTTGAGTGAGTGTAATGTTCACTGTTACTTTCTGATTGTTTATTTCCCTTTTGTTTATGCATTTCACTTGCTTTGGCGATGTAAACATGTTTCCCATGCCAATAAAGCCCCTTGGAGAGAGAGGAGAGACTTCAAATGCTGACTGACAGCTAGCTACCAAATTAACTCCTACACACATACTTTCCCTGTGCTCAACAGTAGAAGAGGAAGGAATTGTGTAGGAACTTTGGCAGCAGTTTCTCTGCTAAAATCACACTGTAGACTGTAACTTCATAGACCAGAGATGTGACTGAAAGCCCTGAAGAGCCACAGGGTTTACAGACTTGTGTTCCAGGCTCCAGCCCAGCACCAACTAACACACCTGATTCAGCTGCTCAACCTAGGCCATTCCTACTACCTCTCCCTCCTTCCCTTTCCACCTAGCACTGTCAACAGGTTACCAAGGCGACGGGAGACAAGGCTGGGCCGGCAGGTTATTGTAGCAACAGTTGTCACGTGAGGAAGGCTGAACCCGGTTCCCACGGTGTCTCAACAGTAATTATCTTTCACCGCTAGACAGACAACAATACACCCACACAATCAAAACACCCATGTATCAAAGTACACTGTAGATGTGTGTGTCAAGCAGGAGCTAAAGGAAGTCCTACATTCTGAATTCAGAGCTCTGTGTGAGATAAGGTGTGTTCTCCTTCTCACCCAGATCTCCTGTGCCGCGTCGGCATTGCTCTCCACGAAGATGAGGTGTGTAGCTGTCAGGTGCAGCGTCCCGCTGGTTGACTTGTTACTGAAGCGGTCCAACAGACGCACCTGCTCCACCTGCACAAGTACACACACAGGTAAACAACGGTTAGAACCCAGGTAAACAATGACCCCCACCCACACACACAGGTAAACAACAGTTAGAACCCAGGTAAACAATGACCCCCACACACACACACAGGTAAACAACGGTTAGAACCCAGGTAAACAATGACCCCCACACACAGAAATGAAATAGGATACGCAGCTGTCAATCTATATAGATGTGTCAGACACAGTACTTGTTGTCAGTTATACAACAAGCAGAGCATTAGCCACTTAGCCAGAAAGAAAGGCTGGCAATTATAATGACAGCTGTATATATAGAAGAGCTTTGGAGTGGCTGTGACTTGCATGTCACCTGTTACTGGAATTTCAATAAACTTCCCTCAGCTCATCTCAGCTCCCACACATGAACGCACTGTTAATCTCTCTCGCTCTTTCCTCCTCTCGCCCTCTCTCCCTCATTCACTCAAACACATAGATCCAAGAAAATAATTAACTAGGCAAGTCAATTAAGAACCAATTCTTATTTACAATGACGGCAAAAGGCCTCCTGTGGGGACGGGGGCTGAGATAAAAAAAAAACGTTTTTGAATTAAGACAAAACAGACAGAAGATACTGGAAACAGCACAAATACAACAGCAAACAAACAGTGTCTGTGTGTGTGTGTGTGTGTGTGGTGTGTGTACAGGCATGTGTAAAGTAAAACATGCTTCCTTACATAAGACAACGCAAACTAGTGACATCAGGTGACATCTAGAAACAACTACATGTCTAAACAACCTGTTCCTCTATTTGTCCTTTGACCTCCTCCAGAGACACTAGGACCTGTAGGTTGGCTGGGAGGGAAATCCAGCACCATGGGGCTGAGTAAGAAAAGGACCTGTAGGTCGGCTGGGAGGGAAATCCAGCACCATGGGGCTGAGTAAGAAAAGGACCTGTAGGTTGGCTGGGAGGGAAATCCAGCACCATGGGGCTGAGTAAGAAAAGGACCTGTAGGTTGGCTGGGAGGGAAATCCAGCACCATGGGGCTGAGTAAGAAAAGGACCTGTAGGTTGGCTGGGAGGGAAATCCAGCACCATGGGGCTGAGTAAGAAAAGGACCTGTAGGTTGGCTGGGAGGGAAATCCAGCACCATGGGGCTGAGTAAGAAAAGGACCTGTAGGTTGGCTGGGAGGGAAATCCAGCACCATGGGGCTGAGTAAGAAAAGGACCTGTAGGTTGGCTGGGAGGGAAATCCAGCACCATGGGGCTGAGTAAGAAAAGGACCTGTAGATTGGCTGGGAGGGAAATCCAGCACCATGGGGCTGAGTAAGAAAAGGACCTGTAGGTTGGCTGGGAGGGAAATCCAGCACCAGCGGGCTGAGTAAGAAAAGGACCTGTAGGTTGGCTGGGAGGGAAATCCAGCACCAGCGGGCTGAGTAAGAAAAGGACCTGTTTCCATGCTCTGGTAACATATTCAGAGCTGTTAGCATGAGCTCTGAGCTTGTATGGCTTTTCATTGAGCGAGAAGAGAGAATAGATACAATGGCAGTTTTAATAAATAAGAATATAGCAGTGTTTGAGCCTGCATGTTGCTAGTGATGTCCACCCGACAGCACTGTAGAGATCACAGCGGTGAGTTAGACGTCTCTGACTGGTGACAAACGAAGGGCTGCATGATACACAGAGTCAAGAGCCTGCAGCGTAGAGCTGGAGACTTGTACAGAAATAGTATCACCATGGTCGAACACAGAGAGAAAAGTACAACGAATCAACTCCTTTCAAGCAGTAAAGGAAAAAACAAGCCTTGTGCTGGTAATAAAAGCCAATACACAGCTTGTTCCTGACAAGGTTCTCTACACGGCTGGTGAAGCTCAACTTCTCATCCACCTCAACTCAGATTGTTGAATGGTTTTGACTTGTTCTATGGAATGTCCTTCCAATGTAGTAATTTCATGGTTTTAGTATTGGAAAACACCATGCACTTTGTTTACCGCATTAGTATTGGAAAATACCTACTACCATGTCCTCGTTAACACTGCCACAGCTTTAACATCAGCAGAACATTGGGTCAGTGGGACCAGGGTAAAACACTGACTGACTGGTTACAAGATGAATAACTTAACTCTGTAGCCTTTTGTCTTCACACCTTGTAGGTTATGTCTCACTTTAATGACATCATTTAGAACACTTGACTGAATATAGACAAATAGCCTATTCTCTCTCTTTGAAAAGGTCTCTCTCTGTCTCCCAGCAACCCGCCTGGCGCTAGGCAACTCCACAGGATGGCGATCAGTCAACTCAGTCAAGGACTGGCAGAAAACAGAAGAACAGGAAGTGTGTGTGTGTGTGTGTGTGTGTGTATAGGCTAAAGGAGATGGAAAAAAGAGGATGAGGGAAGAAACGGTTGTTTCTTGGCCTGAAGTCAAGCTGATGACTCGGTCTGTTCTGTTTACCATTTATCCTAAGTGCATTGCCGTCCCAATATAATACATTATATTTCCTTGCTCCGGTCCGGATATTTGCATGATCCACTTTATTGCAACCATGAACCAAATATCAGGGGCTGACTGTCTTTGTGCTTTAAGAGATCAAACAGGGTTCTGGGGGCAGAGTCCAAAATACAGCAGATGGGAAACACCCCTGCAGGCAACCCCTCCCACCCTTTCACCTGAACAAAACAACCACACCCTAGGAGTGTCAGTTCAGACACACTTCTTTGTTTTGTCCAGGTGAAAGGGTGGGTGTGGTCGCCTGCAGGTGTTTCCTGTCTGCAGTCTTTTGGGCTCTGCCCCCAGGATCTTGTTGTACAGAGTATTCCCTACAACACTTTTACTGCAGCACCCAGAATAGTGTTTGCTATTGATTCGCATTGGGGGCATGCATTTGACCTTGGAACATGTTTAAAAACCCAAATGTAATGCAAATGTCACTTAAATATGAATCATTGTTAATGTTTAGATGAATAAATACAGGCTATTGACACATTTCGACTATTACGTGGGGGATTTTTATTTTGAAATTCCCTGACCCGGAAGTACTTTTTTTTAATAGTTGCTGAAAAATGACCCTCCAAAAAGGCCTGAGTTGGCTCTTCAATACGGCTTTTTATTAAGCTACACCAGCATGAAAGCTTTGAGCCTGAGAAAACAGTGGTTGTCACTCACTATAGCATAAGGAAAATAGTCAACTTTGCTTTGTCATGGAGGACTGATTGGGCTCATTGACTCCAGTTGAAAAATAAATGCTGCGCTCATGGAATGGCATGCTTTGAGCACTACTGAAAAGAGCTATTTACATGTGTAAAATTAATGTCATATGCTGCATTTGCTATAGGCCTATTGTTTAACTTTTAGTTGGTGACACTTTGATATCTTGATAATATGCAGCTGTTTGAAGGACAAATCCACAGATGAAACAATAACAAAATGCTCCTTTGACGTAAATGGTGGCCCCATGATCCGTCACACTAAATGCATTACCAGGAAACACGCAAGCTAGTCTAATAAATCTAATATCGTGTTTGAGCCAAGGAGGACAAACAGAAACACGAGGCGGCTCGCTACAAAAACAGGTCACTGGCACATCACACAGTTATTAAGCGCCATAGTGAAGAGACAACCGAGAGTAAACCAAGAAGTTAATCTCCACTGAGTTACATGATAAAGTGTGTAAGTTATCTATGTCCACAGTGGATTCACTGAGTTACATGATAAAGTGTGTAAGTTATCTATGTCCACAGTGGATTCATTGAGTTACATGATAAAGTGTGTAAGTTATCTATGTCCACAGTGGATTCACTGAGTTACATGATAAAGTGTGTAAGTTATCTATGTCCACAGTGGATTGACTGAGTTACATGATAAAGTGTGTAAGTTATCTATGTCCACAGTGGATTGACTGAGTTACATGATAAAGTGTGTAAGTTATCTATGTCCACAGTGGATTGACTGAGTTACATGATAAAGTGTGTAAGTTATCTATGTCCACAGTGGATTGACTGAGTTACATGATAAAGTGTGTAAGTTATCTATGTCCACAGTGGATTCACTGAGTTACATGATAAAGTGTGTAAGTTATCTATGTCCACAGTGGATTGACTGAGTTACATGATAAAGTGTGTAAGTTATCTATGTCCACAGTGGATTCACTGAGTTACATGATAAAGTGTGTAAGTTATCTATGTCCACAGTGGATTGACTGAGTTACATGATAAAGTGTGTAAGTTATCTATGTCCACAGTGGATTGACTGAGTTACATGATAAAGTGTGTAAGTTATCTATGTCCACAGTGGATTCACCAAGTTGCTCCCCCTTGTTCTGAATCACCACCCAAAACGCGAGCCTAATAGACAATTAAACTCATTCTAAATACCCTCCTATAGACCATTCTACAGGCCATTCTACAGACCATTCTAAAGACCAGGCCGTGCAGCAGAATCCACTTTTCCTGGGACCAAAACGAGACACACACACGCGTTCAAAAGTTCAGAGTCACTTAGAAATGTCTTTGTTTTTGAAAGAAAAGCACTTTTTTTGTCCACTAAGATAACATCAAACTGATCAGAAATACAGTGTAGACATTGTTAATGTTGTAAATGACTACTGTAGCTGGAAACGACAGTTTTTTATGGAATATCTACATAGGTGTACAGAGGCCCATTATCAGCATCCATCACTCCTGTGTTCCAATGGCACGTTGTGTTAGCTAATCCAAGTTTATCATTTTAAAAGGCTAATTGATCATTAGAAAACCCTTTTGCAATTATGTTAGCACAGCTGAAAAATGTTGTTCTGATTAAAGAAGGAATAAAACAGGCCTTCTTTAGACTAAATGAGTATCTGGAGCGTCAGCATTTGTAGGTTCGATTACAGGCTCAAAATGGCCAGAAACAAAGAACTTTCTTCTGAAACTCATCAGTCTATATTCTTGTTCTGAGAAATGAAGGCTATTCAATGCAAGAAATTTCCAAGAAACTGAAGAACTTGTACAACGCTGTGTACTACTTTCTTTACAGAACAGCGCAAACCAGAATAGAAAGAGGAGTGGGAGGCCCCAGTACACAACTGAGCAAGAGGACAAGTACATAAGAGTGTCTAGTTTCATTAAATAGTACCCGCAAAACACCAGTCTAAACGTCAACAGTGAAGAGTCAACTCCGGGATGCTGGCCTTCTAGGCAGAGTTCCTCTGTCCAGTGTCTGTGTTCTTTTGACACGCTAGATAAACTAGTAATATCATCAACCATGTGTAGTTATTACTAGTGATTATGATTGATTGATTGTTTTTTATAAGATAAGTTCAATGCTAGCTGGCAACTTACTTTGGCTTCTTACTGCATTCGCGTAACAGGCGGGCTCCTCGTGAGGCAGGTGGTTAGAGCGTTGGACTAGTTAACCGTAAGGTTGCAAGATTGAATCCCTGAGCTGACAAGGTAAAAATCTGTCGTTCTTCCCCTGAACAAGGCAGTTAACCCATCGTTCCTAGGCCATCATTGAAAATAAGAATGTGTTCTTAACTGACTTAACTAGTTAAATAAAGGTGCAAAATTACCGATTTCCGATTGTTATGAAAACTTGAAATCGGCCATTCCGATTAATCGGTCGACCTCTATTCTGTTATACTCACAGACATCATTCAAACAGTTTTAGAAACTTCAGAGTGTTTTCTATCCAAATCTACTAATAATATGCATATATTAGCAACTGGGACTGAGTAGCAGGCAGTTTACTCTGGGCACGCTTTTCATCCAAACGTGAAAATGCTGCCCCCTATGCATAAGAAGAAAAGCTGTAGACCACACTATCTACCTAGAGAGATTTCATCTGTATTTTTCATAGCTGTCTACATACCACCACAGACCGATGCTGGCACTAAAACCGCACTCAATGAGCTGTATATGGCCATATTCAAACAGGAAAACGCTCATCCAGAAACGGCGCTCCTAGTGGCTGGGGACTTTAATGTAGGGAAACTTAAATCTGTTTCACCTCATTTCTACCAGCATGTTAAATGTGCAACCAGAGGGAAAATTCTAGACCACCTTTACTCCACACACAGAGACGTGTACAAAGCTCTCCCTCACCATCCATTTGGCAAATCTGACCATAATTCTTTCCTCCTGATTCCTGCTTACAAGCTAAAATTAAAGCAGGAAGCACCAGTGACTCAGTCAGATGAAGCAGATGCTAAACTACAGGACTGTTTTGGTAGCACACACTGGAATATGTTCCGGGATTCTTCTGATGGCATTGTACACCACATCAGTCACTGGCTTTATCAAAAAGTGCATTGAGGACATCGTCCCCAAAGTGACTGTACGTATATACCCCAACCAGAAGCCATGGATTACAGGCAACATTCACACTGAGCTAAAGGGTAGAGCTGCCGCTTTCAAGGAGCAGGACTCTAACCCGGAAGCTTATAAGAAATCCTGTTATGCCCTCTGACGAACCATCAAACAGGCAAAGCGTCAATACAGGACTAAGATCGAATCGGACTACACCGGCTCCGACGCTCGTCGGATGTGGCAGGGCTTGCAAACTATTACAGACTACAAAGGGAAGCACAGCCGCGAGCTACCCAGTGACACGAGCCTACCAGACAAGCTAAATAACTTCTATGCTCACGTTGAGGCAAGAAACACTGAAACATGCATGAGAGAATCAGCTATCCTGGACGACTGTGTGACCACACTCTCCGCAGCCGATGTGAGTAAGACCTTTAAACAGGTCAACATTCACAAGGCCGCAGGATCAGACAGATTACCAGGACGTGTACTCCGAACATGAGCTGACCAAATGGCAAGTGTCTTCACCGACATTTTCAACCTCTCCCTGACAGTCTGTAATACCAACATGTTTCAAGCAGACCACCATAGTACATGTGCCCAAGAACACTAAGGTAACCTGCCTAAATTACAACCAACTCGTAGCACAAGTCTGTAGCCATGAAATGCTTTGAAAGGCTGGTCATGGCTCACATCAACACCATTAGCCCAGAAACCCTAGACTCACTCCAATTTGCATACCGCACCAACAGATCCACAGATGATGTAATCTCTACTGCACTCCACACTGTCCTTTCACACCTGGACAAAAGGAACACCTATGTAAGAATGCTATTCATTGACTACAGCTCTGTGTTTAACACCATAGTGCCCTCTAACCTCATCACTAAGCTAAGGACCCTGGGACTAAACACCTCCATCTGGAAATGGATCATGGACTTACTGACGGGCCGCTCGCAGGTGGTAAGGGTAGGTAACAACACATCCACCACGCTGATCCTCAACACGGGGGCCCCTCAGTAGTCCGTGCTCAGTCCCCTCCTGTACTCCCTGTTCACTCATGACTGCACGGCCAGGCACGACTCCAACACCATCATTAAGTTTGCTGATGACAACAGCGGTCGGTCTGATCACCGACAACAATGAGACAGCCTATAGGGAGGCCAACAACCTCTCCCTCAACGTGATCAAGACAAAGGAGATGATAGTGGACTACTGGAAAAAGAGGACAGAGCACACCCCATTTCCCATCGACATGGCTGTAGTCGAGCAGGTTGAGAGCTTCAAGTTCCTTGGCATCCACATCACCAACAAACTAACATGGTCCAAGCACACCAATACAGTTGTGAAGAGGGCTCAACAAAACCTATTCCCCCTCAGGAGACTGAAAAGATGTGGCATGAGTCCTCAGGTTTTACAGTTGCGCCATCGAGAGCATCCTGAAGGGGTTGCATCACTGCCTGGTATGGCAACTGCTCGGCCTCCGACAGCTAGGCACTACAGAGGGTAGTGCGTGCGGCCCAGTACATCACCATGGCCAAGCTTCCTGCTATCCAGGACCTCTATACCAGGCGGTGTCCGAGAAAGGCCCTAAAAATTGTCAAAGACTCCAGCCACCCTAGTCATAGACTGTTCTCTCTGCTACCCCATGGCAAGCGGTACCGGAGCACCAAGTGTAGGTCCAAGAGGCTTCTAAACAGCTTCTACCCCCAAGCCATAAGACTCCTGAACAGCTAATCAAATGGCTACCCAGACTATTTGCATTGTGTCCCCCTCTTCCACGCTGCTGCTACTCTCTGTTTATAATCTATGCATAGTCACTTTAATAACTCTACCTACATGTACATATTACCTTGACACCGGTGCCCCCGCACATTGACTCTGTACCGGTACCCCCTGTATATAGCACCGCTATTGTTATTTACTGCTGCTCTTTAATTATCTGTTTTTCTTATCTCTTACTTCTTTTTATGTATTTTTAAAAAATGCATTGTTGGTTAAGGGCTTGTAAGTAAGCATTTCACTGTAAGGTATACATACACCTGTTGTATTCGGCATGTGACAAATAACGTTGTAGACTACACCACTGCTGTCATCCTTAAGTGTTTATTCAAGTTGGTTAATCTTTGGATGCCGACAGCAGTCGTAACATTGGAAAACATAACTTGGACTGTAGCCTAAAAAAACCTATTCCTACACTTTTCCCGCAATCCATCAAACACATTTGGTGTGTCATCATAGTGGTCTCTGACTTGAGGTCAGACTCGCTCAGGTGGAACAAACTTAAATTTGTAACGGATTACATGTAACAGATTACATTGCAAATTACAAATACACCATGACAGCAGTACACAAGGGTGGAACAGTGGCAAAGGTACCCACAGGACAAACAGAACAATATTAGTCTGAGGAGAGACTAAATATTATTAATACAACAAAAATAATTCAAAACACACCCCTGAACACACATTAGAAAGCTGGCTGGCTAACTAGCCACCCTTGCAATATTATCCTATATCTATTTGGACACCACTGTCAACGCACCATTCGTTATTGCATAGCAAGTCATTATTGTTAGCTAGCTAACTACATAGCATGCATTTTAAATGTTTTTGCTGGGTGGTAGAAAAATAACTACGCAAGTTAGTTAACGTTAGCTTTCTTACCTTTGGCGTTCGGATATGTTCCATTTCGCTGACAGCTGTCAGTGCAAGCAACGATATAAACAGATGACCGGTGATATGGCTCGCACATCGACTATCAAGGTGCGGCAAGCTGATGTTATTTGATTGCTTTTTTTATTTGCTACCGGCATTCGTTGAGCGTTCACGATTGTGTATGTTTTCAGTAGATACTAGCTATCCGCTCTTCACAGCACTTCCTGCTTGGGCGTACTTCTCTGCTACGGACTACAACCACACCAGGCATTATGGGACATTTAGTTTCTAACCAGTGATTAGCAATGCCGCGTTCAAAACAACTGAGAACTCGGAAAACTCCGACTTCAGACATCAGTAAATTCAAAAGGGGCAACTCGAAAAAGAAAAAACGAGTTCCGACTTCCGGTCATCCAACACGGAATTCCAACTCGAACTCAAGCCTTTTTATTTTTTTAATTTAAAATACAGATCAACAATTTACATTCTTACATCATACAAAACAGAACGCAGGTATTAACGAGAAAATATAAAAAATATTTACAAAAAATAAACAATTCTAGTGCAATTGTAGTCACTCTGAAAAAATCTTATTGTAATGATTTAGGAAAATGTTATTCTTGTTATTGTTCACTAGGGTTAATGTTTTAATAAAATAGTTAAATTCAATAAAATAAAAAATCATTTGGTCTAGAATTTTTGTTTGTCTATGAAGTATTTGGCAACAAGAATTAAAAAAAATCACAATCATTTCAGTGGTCTTGTTATCATTGCAATAGTAACATATTATATCTTTCATGTCAAAAACATAGGTAGTGTTCATAATAATGGTAAATAAGTATTGCAAGGTTTTCCCAAAATTCTGACACAAATTTAAATTCAAAGAACAAGTGAGACAGATTCTCACCTTCTTTTTCACAGAAAACGCAGATATCATCAATTGACACAAATTTGGATATCATAGAATTACATGGATATATCTTATTAAACATTTTGAAGTGCACTTCCAGCACCACACAACAGCATTAATGTCACAGTATTGCTTCCGTCCGTCCCTCGCCCCGAGAACCAGGGACCCTCTGCACACATCAACAACTCCCACGAAACACCGTTAGCCAGCGCTCCACAAAAGCCGCGGCCCTTGCAGAGCAAGGGGAACAACTACTTCAGGCCTTAGAGCGAGTGACGTCACCCGATTGAAACGCTATTAGCGCGCACCACCGCTAATTAGCTAGCCATTTCACATCGGTTACATCAGCAGCGGGCCAGCAGCAATTTCAGTAAATTGCAAATCATTGTTGGCTGACTGCAGCAGCAGTAGTACTGGTTCGACGAGCCAAACCCAATGAATATAGTTGATCACAAATGTTTGATCTTGAACAGAACTTACAACATCAATCAACATGTCTCAATCAAAATTGGATATCATAGAACGTGAACGTGAACAAATGTCAAATCATATTTTTTGCCGAGATGGCCAGTCAATTTGAGTGACGTTATTGTGCATTCTACGTAATGACGCAGTTTTACGTTATCACGAAATGACATCACAACGCATTTAGCAACAAATCAACCCGTCTCTAGCAACTTACCCTGAAAATTAGTTGGCAACACTGGTTCTGGATAAACTTTGTGATCATTACCAAAGCTAAAATGAATTTTCATTAGTGTAGTCAGACCACTGTGAACGGCTTTGATTACAGAATTAAACTCTCTGGAAATTGGAAACTCTTTCAATGTTATAAATTGTTCATATGTGAGAATATTACCCTTGTTGTCGAAAACATCAAGAGCAAAGTCAATATTCCTCTCATGCCAGCTGGGGTAGAACAAAGATTTATTCCTTATAAATCTCAGGCCTTTTTTCTAAAGCTCCGACGTAAAGAGCACTGACGTCAAGTCAGAGTACGTTCTTTGCCATTCTGCTGTAATATTTATTAACACAAACATATTTTAAAACCCGTTCTCAAATTAGCAAAGCACTTTTTTTTTTTTTTACATATTCACACACATTATGAGAAATGTACATTGTGGTCAATACCACTATCAAACGCTAGATGTCCCGACATGACCGTCCAATCTGTTAAAAATCCTCCAGACATCACTGTCCTAGTAGGCCAATGTAACCGGAAAATATAGCTACACTGCGGGTGAAGCGGAAAAAAAGAACTTGTCGAGAAGGAACGTTAACATTTTAGTGCTGGTTTTGTGCATAAATTACTAAGTTTCCGATCTTTGTAAAATGTTATACGTTACTAAGCGTGTGAGTTGAAATAGCCGAATAGTGGTTATTTTAGTTTACCATGATTTCATAACACCAGGGTGTTAGACTGGGCCTCCACGCGGGTGTTTTTTTTTGTTTTTTTATCCCAAAGCTAGTTGCTAGCTAGTGAACAATCGGCTAACAAAAGTTATATCAAAATATTGACCTGTTGTTAAAAGATGTCAGGTTTTAATTTCGGATCTGGAACCACGAACACTGGCGGGGGGTTTTCGTTTGGAGGCACTGCCAGGTAAGAAGTGTTGGCCACGGCTCACGTAAATTAGCTGATTTATCTCGGGCATAGTTATGTTAACTTACCCAGCATGGATTGTTATCAACTGGCTAACTAGGTAGTTAACTAACGTTAGCTATCCAGTAGTAATCGTAATAAACCCCACTGTCAAAATTGTGACGTTAAGTAGTTACCTAGCTATATTAGATTAAAGGAGCATAACGTTACTACTTAGTCCAAGGACCTTCCTTAGCTAACGTTACATGCTGTGTGTAAATGCCGAATTGTCTCTGGAGTGGAAGCCAAAACAGCCAAATACTCCATCTAAACGCAAGTCGATTCTCAATTGCGGTACGGTTCTAGAAACATAAATCCCTCTACTTTAATATCGTATCAATAATTTCACAAATGCAAAATACACACTTACTGTACACCGTTTTAACTGTTGGAGCGACAGTTTTTTTCAGTGACAACATATTTGTGGCATCTGTCTTCCGTTTACACAGCACAGACGTTCAGAAACGCAGATAGCTAATTAGTACAGGTAGACCACATTGTCTTCCTAATTCACACAGGTCATCTGTCTTCCGTATGTTTTCCGTAAACAAGCGCTGTAAACATGGAAATGTGGCCATGTGGGAATTCTAACCCTATAAAGGTTAACCTTTTTTGTTTTTAGAAAATTATTTCAAGCTGATATGAAAGATAAGGACCTCGTGCTTCCAAAACCGTACAGTACCACAAAACCCCCCCTACAGAAGACTACTTCGTCCAATGACTCATATGTGTAATATAATGGAACTGAGTCATGATCAACTGCTAACTACCACATGTGTTATGGATGCATCAACTGCTTGTGTTTCTCTTCTGAAGGTGTGTGTTTGCTAGAGAGAGAGGGGCTGTGTGATTGTTTGTAATCAGTGTGAGTTTTAGACTTGGGCCTTTGCTGTCATCCTTACTGTACCCAGTCAACATCAAAACAGATATACATTGTTTGTGACAGTGTCATAAAAACTGTAATATATATATATATATATAACAGGTGAAGCATATTTGCATAGTAATGTTTTGTACTTCTCACCCCCCCTCTCCCTCTCATTCTCACCCCCTCTCTCTAGTACCCCAGCTGCAGCAGGTATGGGTGGCTTTACTCTGGGTGGTTTGGGTGGTGCAGCCTCCACCACCACCACCTCTTCTCTGGGCCTGGGGGGGTCCCTGTTCGCACAGAAACCTACTGGGGGGTTCTCCTTTAACACTCCTGCCTCAGGTAGGTACACACCACACACACACATGTTTTTACGACTGTCTGTCTCTCTCCCTCTGCAGACCTGCCCCCTGCTTGTTGTTTCTATCACCCACGTTGTTACGACTGTCTGTCTCTCTCCCTCTGCAGACCTGCCCCCTGCTTGTTGTTTCTATCACCCACGTTGTTACGACTGTCTGTCTCTCTCCCTCTGCAGACCTGCCCCCTGCTTGTTGTTTCTATCACCCACGTTGTTACGACTGTCTGTCTCTCTCCCTCTGCAGACCTGCCCCCTGCTTGTTGTTTCTATCACCCACGTTGTTACGACTGTCTGTCTCTCTCCCTCTGCAGACCTGCCCCCTGCTTGTTGTTTCTATCACCCACGCACAAAGAAATGCACAGACATCACATAGATGTATGTGTAGGTGATTATTGGAGTTGGAGTTGTGTTCTTGTTTCACCACAGGTGCTGCTGCACCCACTAAAGGCCGTAAGTTAGGCAAATGTTCCGTCAACGTAGCTACACATGGGTCATGACGTCCACGTCCACCATTAGCTGATCCCAATTTGAGCCTTAGCATGACAAACCAATAGTAGCAGTCTCTGCAGATTAATTTGTTCTCGTTGATGTCATAGGTTGAATCTACCTTTAACCCAGCTCTTTCCTGGTCTCTCCCAGGTGCCCCAGCAGCCTCTACAGCCCCTACCACGGGCTTTAGTATGGCCTTCAATAAACCTTCTGCCTCGGCCCAACCATTCTCCCTCACTGCTGCCTCCTCGGCCCCCTCAGGGGCAGGACTGACGCTAGGCTCCTTCCTCACCTCCACCGCTCCACAACAAGGAGCCACAGGATTTGCTCTCAACCTAGGGGGTGTGGCCACGAGTACAGCCCCGTCCACAGGTCTATCGTTGGGTTCCAGTATGTTCTCTAACATGACTCCTACTGGTTAGTTAACTACATCTATCTGTTCTCTAACATGACTCCTACTGGTTAGTTAACTACATCTGTCTGTTCTCTAACATGACTCCTACTGGTTAGTTAACTACATCTGTCTGTTCTCTAACATGACTCCTACTGGTTAGTTAACTACATCTGTCTGTTCTCTAACATGACTCCTACTGGTTAGTTAACTACATCTATCTGTCTGTTCTCTAACATGACTCCTACTGGTTAGTTAACTACATCTATCTGTCTGTTCTCTAACATGACTCCTACTGGTTAGTTAACTACATATCTCTGTCTGTTCTCTAACATGACTCCTACTGGTTAGTTAACTACATCTCTCTGTCTGTTCTCTAACATGACTCCTACTGGTTAGTTAACTGCATCAATCTGTTCTCTAACATGACTCCTACTGGTTAGTTAACTACATCTGTCTGTTCTCTAACATGACTCCTACTGGTTAGTTAACTACATCTGTCTGTTCTCTAACATGACTCCTACTGGTTAGTTAACTGCATCTATCTGTCTGTTCTCTAACATGACTCCTACTGGTTAGTTAACTACATCTGTCTGTCTGTTCTCTAACATGACTCCTACTGGTTAGTTAACTACATCTGTCTGTTCTCTAACATGACTCCTACTGGTTAGTTAACTACATCTGTCTGTTCTCTAACATGACTCCTACTGGTTAGTTAACCACATCTATCTGTTCTCTAACATGACTCCTACTGGTTAGTTAACTACATCTGTCTGTTCTCTAACATGACTCCTACTGGTTAGTTAACTACATCTGTTTGTTCTCTAACATGACTCCTACTGGTTAGTTAACTACATCTGTCTGTTCTCTAACATGACTCCTACTGGTTAGTTAACTACATCTGTCTGTTCTCTAACACGACTCCTACTGGTTAGTTAACTGCATCAATCTGTTCTCTAACATGACTCCTACTGGTTAGTTAACTACATCTGTCTGTTCTCTAACATGACTCCTACTGGTTAGTTAACTACATCTATCTGTTCTCTAACATGACTCCTACTGGTTAGTTAACTACATCTGTCTGTTCTCTAACATGACTCCTACTGGTTAGTTAACTACATCTCTCTGTCTGTTCTCTAACATGACTCCTACTGGTTAGTTAACTACATCTGTCTGTTCTCTAACATGACTCCTACTGGCTAGTTAACTACATCTATCTGTCTGTTCTCTAACATGACTCCTACTGGTTAGTTAACTACATCTGTCTGTTCTCTAACATGACTCCTACTAGTTAGTTAACTACATCTATCTGTCGGTTCTCTAACATGACTCCTACTGGTTAGTTAACTACATCTATCTGTCTGTTCTCTAACATGACTCCTACTGGTTAGTTAACTACATCTATCTGTCTGTTCTCTAACATGACTCCTACTGGTTAGTTAACTACATCTATCTGTCTGTTCTCTAACATGACTCCTACTGGTTAGTTAACTACATCTGTCTGTTCTCTAACATGACTCCTACTGGTTAGTTAACTACATCTGTTTGTTCTCTAACATGACTCCTACTGGTTAGTTAACTACATCTGTCTGTTCTCTAACATGACTCCTACTGGTTAGTTAACTACATCTGTCTGTTCTCTAACACGACTCCTACTGGTTAGTTAACTGCATCAATCTGTTCTCTAACATGACTCCTACTGGTTAGTTAACTACATCTGTCTGTTCTCTAACATGACTCCTACTGGTTAGTTAACTACATCTATCTGTTCTCTAACATGACTCCTACTGGTTAGTTAACTACATCTGTCTGTTCTCTAACATGACTCCTACTGGTTAGTTAACTACATCTCTCTGTCTGTTCTCTAACATGACTCCTACTGGTTAGTTAACTACATCTGTCTGTTCTCTAACATGACTCCTACTGGCTAGTTAACTACATCTATCTGTCTGTTCTCTAACATGACTCCTACTGGTTAGTTAACTACATCTGTCTGTTCTCTAACATGACTCCTACTAGTTAGTTAACTACATCTATCTGTCGGTTCTCTAACATGACTCCTACTGGTTAGTTAACTACATCTATCTGTCTGTTCTCTAACATGACTCCTACTGGTTAGTTAACTACATCTATCTGTCTGTTCTCTAACATGACTCCTACTGGTTAGTTAACTACATCTATCTGTCTGTTCTCTAACATGACTCCTACTGGTTAGTTAACTACATCTATCTGTCTGTTCTCTAACATGACTCCTACTGGTTAGTTAACTACATCTGTCTGATCTCTAACATGACTCCTACTAGTTAGTTAACTACATCAATCTGTTCTCTAAAATGACTCCAACTGGTTAGTTAAATACATCTGTCTGTTCTCTAACATGACTCCTACTGGTTAGTTAACTACATCTGTCTGTTCTCTAACATGACTCCTACTGGTTAGTTAACTACATCTATCCGTCTGTTCTCTAACATGACTCCTACTGGTTAGTTAACTACATCTATCTGTTCTCTAACATGACTCCTACTGGTTAGTTAACTACATCTATCTGTCTGTTCTCTAACATGACTCCTACTGGTTAGTTAACTGCATCAATCTGTTCTCTAACATGACTCCTACTGGTTAGTTAACTGCATCTGTCTGTTCTCTAACATGACTCCTACTGGTTAGTTAACTACATCTGTCTGTTCTCTAACATGACTCCTACTGGTTAGTTAACTACATATCTCTGTCTGTTCTCTAACATGACTCCTACTGGTTAGTTAACTACATCTATCTGTTCTCTAACATGACTCCTACTGGTTAGTTAACTACATCTGTCTGTTCTCTAACATGACTCCTACTGGTTAGTTAACCACATCTATCTGTTCTCTAACATGACTCCTACTGGTTAGTTAACTACATCTATCTGTCTGTTCTCTAACATGACTCCTACTGCTTAGTTAACTACATCTCTCTGTCTGTTCTCTAACATGACTCCTACTGCTTAGTTAACTACATATCTGTCTCTTATCTCTCCTTATTTAGAGGTTGTGTATGATCTGTCAGTTTGTTTCTTTGTGTGTGTCACACCTTTCTGATAATGTAATAGTCTTCGGTGTGGGCCAGTCCACTCTGGGAGGACTGGGGTTAGCAGTAGGGTTGTATGGGACAGTCCACTCTGGGAGGACTGGGGTTAGCAGTAGGGTTGTATGGGACAGTCCACTCTGGGAGGACTGGGGTTAGCAGTAGGGTTGTATGGGACAGTCCACTCTGGGAGGACTGGGGTTAGCAGTAGGGTTGTATGGGACAGTCCACTCTGGGAGGACTGGGGTTAGCAGTAGGGTTGTATGGGACAGTCCACTCTGGGAGGACTGGGGTTAGCAGTAGGGTTGTATGGGACAGTCCACTCTGGGAGGACTGGGGTTAGCAGTAGGGTTGTATGGGACAGTCCACTCTGGGAGGACTGGGGTTAGCAGTAGGGTTGTATGGGACAGTCCACTCTGGGAGGACTGGGGTTAGCAGTAGGGTTGTATGGGACAGTCCACTCTGGGAGGACTGGGGTTAGCAGTAGGGTTGTATGGGACAGTCCACTCTGGGAGGACTGGGGTTAGCAGTAGGGTTGTATGGGACAGTCCACTCTGGGAGGACTGGGGTTAGCAGTAGGGTTGTATGGGACAGTCCACTCTGGGAGGACTGGGGTTAGCAGTAGGGTTGTATGGGACAGTCCACTCTGGGAGGACTGGGGTTAGCAGTAGGGTTGTATGGGACAGTCCACTCTGGGAGGACTGGGGTTAGCAGTAGGGTTGTATGGGACAGTCCACTCTGGGAGGACTGGGGTTAGCAGTAGGGTTGTATGGGACAGTCCACTCTGGGAGGACTGGGGTTAGCAGTAGGGTTGTATGGGACAGTCCACTCTGGGAGGACTGGGGTTAGCAGTAGGGTTGTATGGGACAGTCCACTCTGGGAGGACTGGGGTTAGCAGTAGGGTTGTATGGGACGAACACATTTGCGAGGTTGTTTCTGTATGTGTGTTTGTGTCGTTGGGTTTATTTATGTTAACTCTTGTGTGTGTTTCCAGGTTTAGCCCAGACCACTCTTGGTTCAGGGGGGTTGACGTTAGGTTCCCTAGTCTCTACCTCGACCGCGATCTCAGCGGCCCCTAGCCTTGGACTGGGCGGAGTTGACTTCAGCACTTCCTCAGAGAAAAAGAGCGACAAATCATTAGGGGCCAGCCCACAGTAAGTACTACTGACTGACACCTGTCTGGACCAATAAGATTCCGCAGTGTGATCAATGACTGATTGCAGTTGCTCCTTATGGTTGTCATAATGGGTTTCTCGCTCTCTCTTTCAGGGACAGTAAAGCGTTGAAAGATGAAAACTTGCCTCCAGTCATCTGTCAGGATGTAGACCATTTCCAGTAAGTGAGGAAGTCGTGCATCGTCATGCGCGTGTGTCTACATCTCTAACACTGTCTTTGGTCATGAATATCCATTGTGTTGACGTGTGAGTGTCTACATCTCTAACACTGTCTTTGGTCATGAATATCCATTGTGTTGACGTGTGAGTGTCTACATCTCTAACACTGTCTTTGGTCATGAATATCCATTGTGTTGACGTGTGAGTGTCTACATCTCTAACACTGTCTTTGGTCATGAATATCCATTGTGTTGATGTGTGAGTGTCTACATCTCTAACACTGTCTTTGGTCATGAATATCCATTGTGTTGACGTGTGAGTGTCTACATCTCTAACACTGTCGTTGGTCATGAATATCCATTGTGTTGACGTGTGAGTGTCTACATCTCTAACACTGTCTTTGGTCATGAATATCCATTGTGTTGACGTGTGAGTGTCTACATCTCTAACACTGTCTTTGGTCATGAATATCCATTGTGTTGACGTGTGAGTTCTCCGTCCTGTAGGAAGTTTGTGAAGGAGCAGAAGCAGTTTCACGAGGAGATCAGCCGGATGTCATCTAAAGCCATGCTGAAGGTTCAGGATGACATCAAGAGTCTCAAACAGCTGCTGTCTGTCAGCGCCTCAGGACTACAGAGAAACGCCCTGGCTATAGGTCACCTGAAGATGGAGGCTGCGCTGGTACACACACTGAAGTCACATTGTCCTTTGAGGAATTCAGGATCAAAACTAAATTGCCCTAAGTGTTGCTGGGCTTGATAGTGGGGGTCTCTCTCTCTCTGTGTGTGTGTAGGAGTTGAAGAATGCAGACATAGCTCTACAGACTCAGAAGACCCCCTCTGGACTCCAACATGAAAATACAGCTCCCTATGAGTGAGTAGTCCCATCATCATCACACCCCCTGAACTTACCTTAGCACGTTTTCCTTCAGAACCACATAGATTCACCTACTGCATTTTATCTCTAATAAGTTGAATCCTGTCTCTCTCTTCTGTCATTCTCTCTTTCTGTGTCTCTCTCTCTCTCTAGTTATTTCCGGTGTTTAGTGGATCAGTTTGAGGTCCAGCTGCAGCAGTACAGACAGCAGATAGAGGAGCTGGAGAATCACCTCTCTACACAGGGCAGTGGATCACACATCACACCACAGGGTGAGAATCACCTCTCTACACAGGGCAGTGGATCACACATCACACCACAGGGTGAGAATCACCTCTCTACACAGGGCAGTGGATCACACATCACACCACAGGGTGAGAATCACCTCTCTACACAGGGCAGTGGATCACACATCACACCACAGGGTGAGAATCACCTCTCTACACAGGGCAGTGGATCACACATCACACCACAGGGTGAGAATCACCTCTCTACACAGGGAAGTGGATCACACATCACACCACAGGGTGAGAATCACCTCTCTACACAGGGAAGTGGATCACACATCACACCACAGGGTGAGAATCACCTCTCTACACAGGGCAGTGGATCACACATCACACCACAGGGTGAGAATCACCTCTCTACACAGGGCAGTGGATCACACATCACACCACAGGGTGAGAATCACCTCTCTACACAGGGAAGTGGATCACACATCACACCACAGGGTGAGAATCACCTCTCTACACAGGGCAGTGGATCACACATCACACCACAGGGTGAGAATCACCTCTCTACACAGGGCAGTGGATCACACATCACACCACAGGGTGAGAATCACCTCTCTACACAGGGAAGTGGATCACACATCACACCACAGGGTGAGAATCACCTCTCTACACAGGGCAGTGGATCACACATCACACCACAGGGTGAGAATCACCTCTCTACACAGGGTGAGAATCACCTCTCTACACAGGGCAGTGGATCACACATCACACCACAGGGTGAGAATCACCTCTCTACACAGGGAAGTGGATCACACATCACACCACAGGGTGAGAATCACCTCTCTACACAGGGAAGTGGATCACACATCACACCACAGGGTGAGAATCACCTCTCTACACAGGGCAGTGGATCACACATCACACCACAGGGTGAGAATCACCTCTCTACACAGGGCAGTGGATCACACATCACACCACAGGGTGAGAATCACCTCTCTACACAGGGCAGTGGATCACACATCACACCACAGGGTGAGAATCACCTCTCTACACAGGGAAGTGGATCACACATCACACCACAGGGTGAGAATCACCTCTCAGGACTCCTGACTTCATACTCTGTGTTTGTTGTGTTTCTCTCTTCATACTGCATGTGTAGATCTGTCTCTGGCCATGCAGAAGTTGTACCAGACGTTTGTTTGTCTGGCTGCTCAGCTCCAGTCAGTACACGAGAACGTCAAGGTAAGTCCTACAGACCGCTAACAACATCACCTTGACCAATCACCAAGAGCTATAAATAAAGTATTTAGAATGAAGGGATTGAGGTTCTTCCTCTATGGTAGATCCTGAAGCAGCAGTACCTGGGATACCGCCGGGCCTTCCTGGAGGACTCCACTGATGTTTTCGAGTCCAAGCGGGCGGCCAGTAAGAAGTGGAAGAGCGCCCCACGCATCACAATCGGTCCCGCCCCGTTCGGCAGTGTCCCTAACGCAGCAGCGGTCGCCATGGCAGCCACGCTGAGCCAGCAGCAGCCCGGCCCAGGTGTGAACTCCGC
Organism: Salvelinus namaycush; assembly: GCF_016432855.1. Lineage (NCBI taxonomy): Eukaryota > Metazoa > Chordata > Actinopteri > Salmoniformes > Salmonidae > Salvelinus > Salvelinus namaycush. The sequence goes on along the minus strand of NC_052313.1, from coordinate 8,474,754 downwards.
CTTCAAGTTCTAGAACCCTGACCCTTCGTATTTGACCTTTCACCTTACCAACCCCTCAGTCTGACAGAGGGAGACTGAGGGGGAGAGCGAGAAAGAGGAGAATGAAAAGCAATGTAGCCAGTGCCAAACTTTCTGTTGAGTTTTTTACTCTGGAAAGGGGGAGAGTTGGAGGATTGGAGGAAGAAAATATGAAAGAATCATAGCAAGTGCCAAACCCTTTTCAGTCCGTTTTTTCCTGTGGTTTGGCGCTATATGTGTCAGAAGTTACCAGAAGTGTCTCTAGCGGGCCGTTTGTTGAAACCGCCTGTCCATAAACCTAGCAACCGTTATTCATCAGGTAGTCTAGTGGTTAGAGCGTTGGGCCTGTAACTGAAAGGTCGCTGGTTGGAATCTGACCCTACTTGATAATAGCAGTCCCTGGCTGTGACTCTACTCTGAGGGTGTCTCAGGGAGAGTTGGGGTATGCAAAAAAAACACATTTCCAATTCTGTGTATGTGTGAAATAGAACAAACCTAAGCATCCACCAAACGATTATTATATTCAGATGGCTATGCTTTTCTTCTATCTCTCTATCTGTATCTAAAATAGAAGCACTTAACATGATCTCAGTAAGGCTCTTCCTCTACTGGAAACAAGGAGGGATGGGACCTAAAATGAAGGATGAATAAAGAAGTGTAGAGTGGTCAGATTCCTGGACTCACTGGGTGTTCACAGCTCTCAGATCTGACCCAGACAGACTAGAATCCCTTCAATAACTCAACCTGGAGGCTGAATGTCTTTAGGTTCAGTCTCTATTTGAATATCGTTTTAATGAAGGTGCTTTGTTGTGAAGCTGAATTCGTTTGCTTTTATTGAGAATAACATATCTTAGTATGTGGTGCTGCCAAGTGAGTGTTCTGGCATCGCGCGATTGTACAAACTGGTTTAGATGAGGACCATGGTGTGTGTGTGTGTATGCCTTGATGCACACTTAAAAGTTAGACCGACAGTGTATTGCACGTGTCAGTCTCATTCCACGGAGGGCCGAGTGTCTGCAGGTTTTCACGTCTCCCTTGTTCTTTGAGGAAGTAAGGTCACTGATTTAGTAAGGAACTCCCCTCACCTGGTTGTCTAGGTCACTGATTTAGTAAGGAACTCCCCTCACCTGGTTGTCTAGGTCACTGATTTAGTAAGGAACTCCCCTCACCTGGTTGTCTAGGTCACTGATTTAGTAAGGAACTCCCCTCACCTGGTTGTCTAGGTCACTGATTTAGTAAGGAACTCCCCTCACCTGGTTGTCTAGGTCACTGATTTAGTAAGGAACTCCCCTCACCTGGTTGTCTAGGTCACTGATTTAGTAAGGAACTCCCCTCACCTGGTTGTCTAGGTCACTGATTTAGTAAGGAACTCCCCTCACCTGGTTGTCTAGGTCACTGATTTAGTAAGGAACTCCCCTCACCTGGTTGTCTAGGTCACTGATTTAGTAAGGAACTCCCCTCACCTGGTTGTCTAGGTCTTAATTGACAGGAAAAACCAAAAACATGCAGACACTAGGCCCTCCATGGATTGAGTTTGACAGGTATTCAACTCTTACCCTACGAGGTCCAAAGCCTGCAGGTTTTCTGTTCTGCCTGATAGTTAATTGACCTGGTGTCCCAGGTCTAAATCAGTTCCTGATTAGAGGGCAACAATGAAACAAGGCAGTGGAACTGGCTTGAAGGTCCAGAGTGTAGTTTGAGGGGTGTATAGCCTAGTGTTACAAGCATAGTGTTACTCACTGCAGTGGTTCCCTACTCCGTTCCTTCAGTACCCACAACAGTACGCTTTTGTTGTAGCCCTGGACACCAGATTCTACTGGTCAAGGGCTTGATGATTAGTTGACAGGTAGAATCTGGTGTGCTTGTCCTGGGCCACAACAAAAATATGTACTGTGTGGGAACACTGACTTACTGTGCAGGTCATGCAGAAGAGGTTGTTTTGTGTGTTAATTTCAGTTAAAGATTTGAAGTGTTTTTGTAACCATGGCAGCTTGTTAAGTTATCATGGAGTTGTCACGGCAATAATAGCAGGCTCTGGTTACTAAAGTGGCCAGGTGTATGCATGTGTCTGTGTGACTTTATTTGCATTGTAGATAGAACATTGACTGACTGACTTGTAGCTGGTAATGATCATTGTAAAGTCTAAACCAGGGGTTCCCAATCAGGGGTACTAGGACTCCTGGGGTACTTGGCCTATCCACAGGGGATACTGGAGAAGACTCATGAGACCATAGGGTTACTGGTAAAATGCATGAGGGGGTACTTCAGGGGTACTCCGGGCAGAACACAATTCAGTTGGTGGTAAAGTACCCCAAAAAGGTTGCAAACCACTGTTCTAAAGCACGTGTCAAATTCATTCCACAGAGGGCCGAGTGTCGGGGTTTTCACTCCTCCCTTGTACTTGACTGATGAATTAAGGTCCCTGATTAGTAAGGCACTCCTCTCGCCTGGTTGTCTGGGTCTTCATTGAAAGGAAAAACCCAGACACAAGACCCTCCATAAAAATGAGATTGACACCCCTGGTCTAAATACACACACTTCTACCTGACAGTCCATCCAACTTTGAATTTATCACTTTGCGTTCTACATTAACCTTTTGAGATAATGATTGTGATTTAACAGTATTTCCTACACACACTACTTAACACTGGCGGGTGGTCTACCATGCAGGCCTAGCTGGCTCCAGGAAATAGATAGCAGAGAGGCTGATGACCTTCTGTATAGACGGAACCTAGTTTTCTTTAGTTTCATTATCTATTCAATAGAAGGGCTTCAGTATTACCTCACTCACTAGTTTATCAAGGTAGAGACCGTGATCTTGCTGCTCGTATCGACTGCTTGGGGAAGGCCAGTGGGAACATTGGTGCCAATAATCAGTATTTTTCTGTATTCTGAGTGACAATTTGTGCTCTGAGATAATTAACTGCTGCTCTGGACTGACCTGTCTGTCCACCCTCTCACGCTAACCTTCCAGAACCACTCTGGAATATTCTAGAATGAGTAGATAATGTGGAACTGGAACTCTGATTGGTTCTGGAACTCATAGGGCTGCTGCAGATGGCAGACTCCTGTTGGTGTATAACAGTGATGGCTAACAGGACTATGATGAATCTTGGGCCTTTGAGGGCTTCGATGAGATCAGAAGACTGGTAGTGGTTGGACTGACTGTCTGAGACAGTCCCTCCACTCAGTGTTACGGACTCAGGGCCAGCTACATAGAGCCAATAAGCTGTTCTGGGATGTAGTATGTACAACACTGAGGTTATTGGCTGGGGAGGTGTAGTTTCCCTACTGGATCACTTTACTAACACAGATGGCAATACTGGGGCCTGGTCTGGAGGGTTTGGCATATTTTATATATACATACAGGTGAAGTCAGAAGTTTACATACACTTAGGTTGGGGTCATTAAAACTCGTTTTTCAACCACTCCACAAATGTCTTGTTAACAAACTATAGTTTTGGCAAGTCGGTTAGGACATCTACTTTGTGCATGACACAAGTAATTTTTCCAACAATTGTTTACAGACAGATTATTTCACTTATTCACTGTATCACAATTCCAGTGGGTCAGAAGTTTACATACACTAAGTTGACTGTGCCTTTAAACAGCTTGGAAAATTCCATAAAATTATGTCATGGCTTTAAAAGCTTCTGATAGGCTAATTGACATAATTTGAGTCCATTGGAGGTGTACTTGTGGATGTATTTCAAGGCCTACCTTCAAACTCAGTGCCTCTGCTTGACATCATGGGAAAATCAAAAGAAATCAGCCAAGACCTCAGAAAAATAAATTTGTAGACCTCCACAAGTCTGGTTCATCCTTGGGAGCAATTTCCAAACGCCTGAAGGTACCACGTTCATCTATACAAACAATAGTACACAAGTATAAACACCTTGGGATCACGCAGCCGTCATAGCACTCAGGAAGGAGACGCGTTCTGTCTCCTAGAGATGAACTTACTTTGTTGTGAAAAGTGCAAATCAATCCCAGAACAACAGCAAAGGACCTTGTGAAGATGCTGAAGGAAACCGATACAAAGGTATCTAAACGAGTCCAATATCGACATAACCTGAAAGGCCACTGCTCCAAAACCGCCATAGAAAAGCCAGACTACAGTTTGCAACTGCACATGGGGACAAAGATTGTACTTTTTGGAGAAATGTCCTCTGGTCTGATGAAACAAAAATATAACTGTTTGGCCATAATGACCATTGTTATGTTTGGAGGAAAAAGGGGGAGGCTTGCAAGCCGAAGAACAACATCCCAACTGTGAAGCACGGGGTGGCAGTATCATGTTGTGGAGGTGCTTTGCTGCAGGAGGGACTGGTACACTTCACAAAATAGATGGCATCATGAGGTGGGAAAATTATGTGGATATATTGAAGTAAGATCTCAAGACAACAGTCAGGAAGTTAAAGCTTGGTCGCAAATGGGTCTTCCAAATGGACAATGACCCCAAACATACAGTGGGGCAAAAAAGTATTTAGTCAGCCACCAATTGTGCAAGTTCTCCCACTTAAAAAGATGAGAGAGGCCTGTAATTTTCATCATAGGTACACTTCAACTATGACAGACAAAATGAGGGGAAAAAATATCCAGAAAATCATATTGTAGGATTTTTAATGAATTTATTTGCAAATTATGGTGGAAAATAAGTATTTGGTCACCTACAAACAAGCAAGATTTCTGGCACTCACAGACCTGTAACTTCTTCTTTTTAAGAGGCTCCTCTGTCCTCCACTCGTTACCTGTATTAATGGCACCTGTTTGAACTTGTTATCAGTATAAAAGACACCTGTCCACAACCTCAAACATTGACACTCCAAACTCCACTATGGCCAAGACCAAAGAGCTGTCAAAGGACACCAGAAACAAAATTGTAGACCTGCACCAGGCTGGGAAGACTGAATCTGCAATAGGTAAGCAGCTTGGTTTGAAGAAATCAACTGTGAGAGCAATTATTAGGAAATGGAAGACATACAAGACCACTGATAATCTCCCTCGATCTGGGGCTCCACGCAAGATCTCACCCCGTGGGGTCAAAATGATCACAAGAACGGTGAGCAAAAATCCCAGAACCACACGGGGGGACCTAGTGAATGACCTGCAGAGAGCTGGGACCAAAGTAACAAAGCCTACCATCAGTAACACACTACGCCGCCAGGGACTCAAATCCTGCAGTGCGAGACGTGTCCCCCTGCTTAAGCCAGTACATGTCCAGGCCCGTCTGAAGTTTGCTAGAGAGCATTTGGATGATCCAGAAGAAGATTGGGAGAATGTCATATGGTCAGATGAAACCAAAATAGAACTTTTTGGTAAAAACTCAACTCGTCGTGTTTGGAGGACAAAGAATGCTGAGTTGCATCCAAAGAACACCATACCTACTGTGAAGCATGGGGGTGGAAACATCATGCTTTGGGGCTGTTTTTCTGCAAAGGGACCAGGATGACTGATCCGTGTAAAGGAAAGAATGAATGGGGCCATGTATCGTGAGATTTTGAGTGAAAACCTCCTTCCATCAGCAAGGGCATTGAAGATGAAACGTGGCTGGGTCTTTCAGCATGACAATGATCCCAAACACACCGCCCGGGCAACGAAGGAGTGGCTTCGTAAGAAGCATTTCAAGGTCCTGGAGTGGCCAAGCCAGTCTCCAGATCTCAACCCCATAGAAAATCTTTGGAGGGAGTTGAAAGTCCGTGTTGCCCAGCAACAGCCCCAAAACATCACTGCTCTAGAGGAGATCTGCATGGAGGAATGGGCCAAAATACCAGCAACAGTGTGTGAAAACCTTGTGAAGACTTACAGAAAACGTTTGACCTCTGTCATTGCTAACAAAGGGTATATAACAAAGTATTGAGAAACTTTTGTTATTGACCAAATACTTATACTTATTTTCCACCATAATTTGCAAATAAATTCATTAAAAATCCTACAATGTGATTTTCTGGATTTTTTTTCTTCTCATTTTGTCTGTCATAGTTGAAGTGTACCTATGATGAAAATTACAGGCCTCTCATCTTTTTAAGTGGGAGAACTTGCACAATTGGTGGCTGACTAAATACTTTTTTGCCCCACTGTACTTCCAAAGTTGTGGCAAAATGGATTAAGGACAACAAAGTCAAGGTATTGGAGTGGCCATCACAAAAATTGTGGGCAGAACTGAAAAAGTGTGTGAGAAAGGAGGCCTACAAACCTGACCTCACCAGCTCTGTCAGGAGGAATGGGCCAATAATTCACCCAACTTATTGTGGGATGCTTGTGGAAGGCTACCTAAACGTTTGACCCAAGTTAAACAATTTAAAGGCAATGCTACCAAATACTAATTTGTATGTATGTATGTAAACTTCTGACCCACTGGGAACGTGAAGAAAGATATAAAGGCTGAAATAAATAATTCTCTACTATTATTCTGACATTTCACATTCTTAAAATAAAGTGGTGATCCTAACTGACTTAAGACAGGGAATTTTTACTAGGATTAAATGTGAGGAATTGTATATGTATGCGCATGCAATAAGTCCCGAGGGGGTGTGGTATATGTCCAATGTACCACGACTAAGGGCTGTTCTTTAACACGACGCAACCTGGAGCGCATGGACACAGCCCTTAGCCGTGGTATATTGGCCATTTACCACAAACCCCTGAGGTGTCTTATTGCTATTATAAACTGGTTACCAACGTAATTAGAGCAGTAAAAATAGCTGTTTTGTCATACCCGTGGTATATGGTCTGATACACCACGGCTGTCAGCCAATCAGCATTCAGTGCACGAACCACCCAGTTTATATTTATATAAATTTATATAAAACCAATGCTTGTTGTTGTTGATGCATATGTCTGACACTAAATAATATTGTGTGCCTTTTGAAACTTGACATATATTAATAATTGTTTGTGCTGCATTTTTTCCTGGCACATGCTAGTTCCTTCACTCTTGGAATCTTGAACCGTTTTGGAGAACGTATCAAATACAACCATAGCAGCTAGGAATTAACAATCGGTTGTGTCCTAACTGTTTGTCTCTTTTTATGTAAGTGGAATTGCTTTCATTTGACAATAAATCCGTTTTTAAAGGAGCGACCTTGTCTTTGTTTCTTTTTGACTGGTAAATCACTCATTTTAGAAATCCAATTGGATTTAAGAGAATTAACTAATACTATAGCGGAGGCTGCAACTCTAAAATCCAATTTGAGAACCGTTAAAAAGAAACAAGACTGGTGCCCTGAGATTGAGTGAAGGTCCTAGCTGCCATGTTTCTATCACACCAACATCTACTTTAGGGCAATTCCAATGTAAGAGTGATGCTGAGACTGATTTTTCAGAAAACAAAAACCAATGATTGCAAAGTTAAATAAACCATACAACTCTATGCACAAGGATGATTTAACAACTTCCACCATCTACACTGTTCTTCAAGGACAGTGCATTCGGAAAGTATTCAGACCCCTTGACTTTTTCCACATTTTGTTACGTTACAGCCTTATTCTAAAATGTATTAAATTGTTTTCCCCCCTCATTAATCTATACACAATACCCCATAATGACAAAGAAAAAATAGATTTAAATAAATGTTTGCAAATTTTATTTAAAAAAATACAAAACTGAAATATCACATTTACATAAGTATTCAGACCATTGACTCAGTACGTTTTACTTAGTATCTCCCATTTATTCTCTGCAGATCCTCTCAAGCTCTGTCGGGTTGAATGGGGAGCGTCGCTGCACAGCTATTTTCAGGTCTCTCCAGAGATGTTCGATCGGGTTCAAATCCGGGCTCTGGCTGGGCCACTCAAGGACATGTCCCGACGCCACCCCTGCATTCTCTTGTCTGTGTGGGTCATTGTCCTGTTGGAAGGTGAACCTTCACCCCAGTCATAGGTCCTGAGCGTTCTGGAGGAGGTTTTCATCAAGGATCTCTCAGTACTTTTCTCCGTTCATCTTTGCCTCGATCCTGACTAGTCTCCCAGTCCCTGCCGCTGAAAAACACCCCCAAAGCATGATGCTGCCACCACAATGCTTCACCATAGGGATGGTGCCAGGTTTCTTCCAGATTTGACAGTTTGTATTTAGGCCAAAGAGTTCAATCTTGATTTTATCAGACCAGAGAATCTTGTTTCAAGTGGGCTGTCGTGCCTTTTACTGAAGAGTGACTTCCCTCTGGCCACTCTACCATACAGGCCTGATTGGTGGAGTGCTGCAGAGATGGTTGTCTTTCTGGAAGGTTCTCCCATCTCCACAGAGGAACTCTGGAGCTCTGTCAGTGACCATCGAGTTCCTGGTCACCTCCCTGACCAAGGCCCTTCTCCCACGATTGCTCAGTTTGGCCGGGCGGCCAGCTCTAGGAAGTCTTGGTGGTTCCAAACTTCTTCCATTTAAAAAATGATTGAGGCCACTGTTTAATTGGGGACCTTCAATGCTGCAGAAATGTTTGGTACCCTTCCCCAGATCTGTGCCTCGACACAATCCTGTCTCGGAGCTCTATAGACAATTCCTTTGACTTCATGGCTTGGTTTTTGCTCAGACATGCACTGTCAACTGTGGGACCTTTATATAGACAGGTATGTGTGCTTTTCCAAATCATTCCAAATAATCTCAGTTTTGAGTCTCGTAGCAAAGGGTCTGAATACTTATGTAAATTAGTTTTTTTTCTTTATTTTAATTTTAAATACATTTGCAAAAATGTTAACCTGTTTTTGCTTTGTCATTATGGGGTAATGTGTGTAGATTGAGGGGAGAAAAACCTTATTGAATCCATTTTAGAATAAGGCTGTAACAATATGGGAAAAGGGAAGGGGTCTGAATACTTTCCGAATGCACTGTCAATGCGTTTTTGTGAAATGTTTAGTGGAAACTGTTAAATCGTCCTTGTGCATAGAGTTGTATGGTTTGTTTAACTTTGCAATCATTGTTTTTTGTTTGACATCCATTTAGAAAAATCTGAGTCTCAGCATCACTCCGTTACCGTGGAATTGCCATTTTACCATTTGATCTGTGAAAATCAATCCACAGTCTCATAGTTCCATTATCACTAATAAGCAGCCTATCAGTAGTCATTAGGTATATCAAGGGGAACAACTTCGATGTGGCCATAAGGTTAGTGTTGGGAGGGGAGTCTGAGAAGACTACTGTATGTAATATATGTAATATAGAACCACTGATCCACAGGGTCCTGAGATGTTACTCTGTTCACACTCTTGGACTCACACACAGTCTATACCACCACTGAACGTTGCAGAGGAGAGGGGGGAACTTGACTTCAGTAACAGACTGTAGTCCAGAGGAGTAAGCTATGTTCTCTCTGTCTGTCTCAGGGAGACAGGCGCCCCTGGGGTCTGGCTTGGGAAACCCCTTTGCCTCAGGAGTGGGCTCTAGCATGGGCTCATCAGGCCTTGGAGGTAGTACCTGTCTTTTTACATTAGTCTGTCTCATCCCCATCCATCTACCTCTCTTCCTCCTACTTTTTACTATCCCCCTCTTTCTGACTCTATCTCTTGATCTCAATCTCTTGATGTCTTTATTTTTATCTCTAACTTCTTCTGTTCCTCACCCTCTGTTCCTCACCCTCTGTTCCTTACCCTCTGTTCCTCACCCTTTGTTCCTCATCCTCTCTTCCTCCCCCTCTTGTGTGAGACAGGTGGCAGTATTAGGGAATGTATCTGAGTTTTTAAGCTCTTCACTATCTAGGGCTGAAACAACAGTCTGCCTGTACCTGGGGTATGGTGTGTGTCTCTATGCTTTACTCTCTTCATTGGATACCAGCTGCTCTTTCCTCATTGGTCTACTTGTCAGTATACCCTGTTTGGAAACCAGCTGCTCTTTCCTCATTGGTCTACTTGTCAGTATACCCTGTTTGGAAACCAGCTGCTCTTTCCTCATTGGTGTACTCGTCAGTATACCCTGTTTGTCAGTGAGCCATTACGGAGGCTTAACTCCCTCTTTTCCTCACACGCCCTTGCAGTGTGTGTATGTGTGTCCGTACCCGTGTCTATGAAGTTAAGCTCTCTCTGTCTTGTCATAGCAGCATAGTTAGCATAGAGTGTGTGTCCAGGAACTGTCTCTCTCTGTCTCTCTCTCTTTCTCTGTCTCTCTCTCTCATATATATTTATGTCGTAGCAGCATAGTTAGCATAGAGTGTGTGTCCAGGAACTGTCTCTCTCTGTCTCTCTCTCTTTGTCTCTCTGTCTCTCTCTCTTTGTGTCTCTGTCTCTCTCTCTTTCTCTGTCTCTCTCTCTCATATATATTTATGTCGTAGCAGCATAGTTAGTGAATGTCTTACTAAAGCTTGGCTCCCTCTCTCTCTCCTGCAGTATTTGGTGGGGGTCCAGGTTTCGGGGGGGTTGCGACGGGGGGCTCATTTGGTTTCTCCTCCGCCAGCAAGGCCTCGGGAGGGAGCCTGAGCGCAGGTACACACACACTCCTCACCTCATGTCTCAGCAGACACCTTGTGAGCATACTAAATATGGATAACTCATGTCTCAGCAGACACCTTGTGAGCATACTAAATATGGATAACTCATGTCTCAGCAGACACCCTGTGAGCATACTAAATATGGATAACTCATGTCTCAGCAGACACCTTGTGAGCATACTAAATATGGATAACTCATGTCTCAGCAGACACCCTGTGAGCATACTAAATATGGATAACTCATGTCTCAGCAGACACCCTGTGAGCATACTAAATATGGATAACTCATGTCTCAGCAGACACCCTGTGAGCATACTAAATATGGATAACTCATGTCTCAGCAGACACCCTGTGAGCATACTAAATATGGATAACTCATGTCTCAGCAGACACCCTGTGAGCATACTAAATATGGATAACTCATGTCTCAGCAGACACCCTGTGAGCATACTAAATATGGATAACTCATGTCTCAGCAGACACCCTGTGAGCATACTAAATATGGATAACTCATGTTCTTTCTCTTCTCCTCCCCCCTCCCTCCAGGTTTTGGTAGCAGCAGTAGTTCGGGGTTTAACTTCAGTAACCCCGGGCTCAACGCGTCTGCCGGCCTGACGTTTGGCGTGTCCAACCCTACCGCCACGGGCTTCGGCACGGGAGGTCCACTGCTACAGCTCAAGAAGCCCCCGGTGGGAAACAAGAGAGGCAAGAGATAGTCTCTCCACCGGTGCTCTGAGGGGCAAAGGGAACAGTGGGGTAACAGTTAGGATTTGGGGAAGGAAAGCTGATCCTAGCTCTTATGACTTCCAGAACTGTCCGCGTTTGTATAATGGGTTAAATGGGTCGCAGTCCATTTTAGATGGATTTGGGGAGGGTAGGTTTATTTTAGATCTGTGCCTAAGGGTGACTTCTAGAGCTGTCCATGGGAGGTGGAGACGGGGGTAACAGTCTGTCCCAGATCTCTATTTTTATATCTGTCATGAAGCATGGGTGGAAGGAGCAGGATGGGTGGAAGGAGCAGGATGGGTGGGAAGGAGCAGGATGGGGGGAGGGACAGGATGTGGGGAGGAGCAGGGAGGAGGGGGGTGGGTAGGGGCAGAAGGGGGGGGTGGGTGGGTAGGAGCAGGATGAGGGGGAGGGGAGAGGGAGGGGGGTGGGAGCAGGATGATGGGAGGAGGGGGGGTAGGAGGAGGGAGGGGGGGTAGGAGCAGGATGGAGGGAGGAGGGAGGTAGTAGGAGCAGGAGGGAGGAGGGGAGGTAGTAGGAGCAGGATGGAGGGAGGTAGTAGGAGCAGGAGGGAGGGAGGGATGGGGGGTAGGAGGAGGGGGGTAGGAGCAGGAGGGAGGGAGGGATGAGGGGGGGGAGGAGGGGTAGGAGCAGGATGGAGGGAGGAGGGAGGTAGTAGGAGCAGGATGGAGGGAGGAGGGAGGTAGTAGGAGCATGAGGGAGGGAGGAGGGAAGGTAGGAGCAGGAGGGAGGAGGGAAGGTAGGAGCAGGGAGGAGGGGGGTAGTAGGAGCAGGAGGGAGGGAGGAGGGGGGGTAGGACCAGGATGTAGGGAGGAGGGGGGTAGGACCAGGATGGAGGGAGGAGTGGGGTAGGAGCAGGAGAGAGGGAGGCATAACTAGCTAGTAACTAGTTTCAACTAACAGTTCAAACCGATCAGCACATTTGGAGAAGTTTCATTACCTGTGTTTAATTTTTAAACCTTATTATTGTTTCATCATGATTGCTGGGGGGTTTTTTTATACGCTGTGTGTGTTTGAGAGAGCGAAAGAGAGTGTGTGCGTGTGCAAGGGAGAGAACTTGGCCATGCTGAATGTCCCTCACAGCCCTTCATACAAGTTAGAACCTGAAAGGGATTGATCATAACCATAATTGGAAATAACCTCTGTACCGGAACTGGTGTGTGAGAGTCAGTCAGTCAGTAGATCACGGTCTTGTTGTATGGTGGGTGGAGGATGATCCTATTGCTGTCTGTTTTCCAGTTGTCTAGTCTGATTCTCTGTTACCAAATAGTGATGCCATTAGCTATTCTTTTCATCTGAGGTGATAAAGGTCAACTTGTATTTTCAAACAGCAGTTTAATAATAAAAGTTATGTTGATGATTCTTTGCTTTGGTATGACTGTTATTGTTGAAATGTTTTTCTTCTGAGCAGACAGCCTGCCCATGTATAAACGGAAAAGTCTAAATGGGATTCTTGGGACATCTAACTCTGACCTCAACCCATTGATGTTTAAATGTAAACGCTAAGGGTTAGGGCACAGATGGAACAAGAACTTATGGTTAATTATGAATATATTAGTTATAAACAAGGAAGAAGGTTTAGTTATAAATGTCTGGTTAGGGTTTAGGGAAGGGAAGTCACAAGGATGATGAGGCAGCCTATAGGGAGGTCAGACACTGCCAGAACAACCTCTCCCTCAACGTCAGCAAGACCAAAGGAGCTGATTGTGGACAACAGGAAACGGAGGGGTGAGCACAACCCCATACACATCCATGGGGCTGTGGTGGAGCGGGTCGAGATCTTCAAGTTCCTTGGTGTCCACATCACTAAGGAATTAACAAGGTTCACACACACCAACACAGTCGTGAAGAGGGCACGACAGCGCCTCTTCCCCCACAGAGGGCTGAAAAGATTTGGCATGGGCCCTCAGAACCTCAAAGTTCTATTGCTGCACAATTTAATAGCATCTTGACTGGCTGCATCACGGCTTGGTACAGCAACTGCAAGGCACCTGGCTACAAGGCGCTACAGAGGGTGGTGAGTACGGCACAGTACATTACTGGGGCCAAGCTCCCTTCCTTCCAGGCGGTGTCAGAAGGCCCAAAAAATTCTGACTCCAGCCACCTAAGCCATAGACTTCTCTCTGCTACCGCATGGCAAGCGATACCAATGCACCTGGAACCAACAGGACCCTGAACAGCTTCTGCCATAAGGCCATAGCTGAGGGAAGTAGGGGTGTTGAGTGTACTGCAACAACGCCCCTGAAAAATCAGAATAAAATATATACATAAGAAATGATATAAAGTAGTGCACTGGGCCTTTACTAGTATTAGCAGACCGATATAGACTTCTGTAGCACAGGCAACAACAAAAATATCTGTCTCCCCACTTAGCCTGAAAAGATAGTTGTATAGTTAAGAACAGAATCTTGGAGGATTGAATAGTTGGAATTGTAAGAGTTGTTGCCCTGTCTCTTTCTCTGTGATGTCATTCTAATGGAATCCAGAAAGAACACAACCCTGTCCTCAAACATTTACATTATAAGGTGCAAAGTTATGGTCAAAGACACAAAACATCCACATCAAATTAAATATTTTTCTTGATCAAATAACATGGAAAACTACTTTTTGTGCAGTATTAATTTAATTTACCATCCTTACAAACCACTCAATGTACGCTGGTCATCTAGGTTTGTACCTGTAGATTTTCTATCACCACGAATTAAAACAATGTGGTTTGTGATGATGTGGCTTAGTTGCTAGGGTTGTGGGTTGGATTCCCACTGGGGACCATATTGAAAATGTATGCACTCAGTACTGTAAGTTGCTCTGGATAAGAGTGTCTAATAAAATGGAAAAGGAATTCCTAAACCATTTTAGTTTTCACAAAGTATTTCAAGAAACTGGAAAAGGTATCAAGCAAGTATTTTTATATTCCACAAGTATTATTAGATGAACTGTACTGGACCTTCACTAGTCCTGTATTAGTGGACCCGATCAACATCTTCAGGGCTGGCAATTTTTTTGCACGACCCCTCCCTTCTTCCTCCGGCTAAGTGTATATATAAGTCTGCTTAACATGATTACTAAAAAATACCTGCATTGACTTTTTGGACTCTTCCCACAAATCGCACACACTGAAACCCCAACACACAAAATGCACAAACATGCATACTGACATAACACACTTTCACGCTCACCACATACACTGCTGCAGCTATTGTCTTATCTATCCTGTTGTGTAGTCACTTTACTCCTACCCCTGTATATAGCCATGTTACTTTTACTCGTTATTGTTATTCGTGTATTTGTTCCTCGTGTCACTATTTATATTTTATGATATTTATCTTTAAATCTGCATTGTTTGGAAAAGGACCCGTAAGTAAGCGTTTGACCGTCTACACCTGTTTACGAAGCATGTGACGAATACAATTTGATTTGACTAAGGGTGCGTTCGTAAATTCACCCTGGCTATCTACTCCGATTTCAGAGCACTCTCGTCTGAGTGTGCAAGGGCGCAGAATAACTGATGAATATGGCCGGTGTCAGTAAACGTCAGCAAAAAAAAAAGCGTAATTAAATTGTTGCCAGCAGCACAGTCGCTCTAGATAACATGAAAACAGCCTAACCAGCTCTGCTAGGGGGAGTGAAATGGTCAGAGTGAGGTGTTTTTTCATTTGTGTTTGGATTTAGCTTGCAAGCTAGCCAGCGTTAGCTTGGGTGCTTGACTGCGGTTGTAAGGTCAGAACGCTCCGATCAACCCTACTCGGCCAGAGCGTCCAGTGTCCGCTCTGAATTTACAAACGGACAATCTGGCAAAACTCTGACTTTACGAACGGACAATCTGACAAAACTCTGACTTTACGAACGGACAATCTGACAAAACTCTGACTTTACGAACGGACAATCTGACAAAACTCTGACTTTACGAACGCTCTGAGCGCACTCCAGATTTACGAACAAGCACGTATCACGCGTTTGGAACGACGCGGTGCTGTTTGCCTTTGTTCACCCCGCCACCCGGTGGCGGAACAAATATTTTGCGGCAAAGTCATGACTTCTTTCTGGTCCAATCATCGAGGGTTGCTGTTGCTATGTGACGTTGACTGCAAACGTTAAGTTGCTATGGATTGAAAATGAAGTTGGCCGATCTCTAAACCAAATCAACTTTTTCTATAATTTTAGCAAATTAACTCTCTTACTTGTTTTTTTTTTTATCAACAAGACAGATATTCGATTAGTATTCAGGTAAGAGTTTTTGTAGTAAGTAAATTGATTATACGACTTTGTCAGCCATCTTATGTCTGCTGAACGTTAAGGCTGTCATCTCATTCGTGTGGTTCGGCTAGCTAATGTTAGCTTGTCTGTTACAATATTGTCTTCTGTAATGATAGGCACATTCATTCGCTATAGTTTATACTAATGTTAGATTGATTATCACATCTTGAAAACTACGAATAACATTTCATATCCACTTTATTTCCCAGCAATGCCTCCTCCAGATACTATGTACTGTGAACAGCAAATCAACATCCCCCCTGAACTACCAGACATTCTCAAACAGTTCACCAAAGCTGCAATCAGAACCCAACCCCATGATATACTACAGTGGTCTGCAGCGTAAGTACAGCCTAGCCTCCCTGGATGTGACTGTACAACTAAGAGCCCAGCTTTTATGGTTCAGATGGTAGGACAGTGGCCTTGTAACTACCCAGTTGCTGAGCATAGATAATGGCCAGGGTAAAGTACACTTGTTGTTTCATTTAAATGCTTGTTGTTCTATCAGGTACTTCTCTGCCCTATCCAAAGGAGACACTCTGCCAGCCAAAGATAGGCTGGAGATGCCCGTTGCCACACAGAAGACTGATACCGGATTGACACCAGGCCTGCTGAAGGTCCTACACAAACAGGTACTCTATGGTAGGATGTTAAGATACCTCTCTTTCTCTCCCTGTATGTCGCTGGCTTCTATTGTTGTAAAAAAAAAAAAAGAAGACCTCTCCTGCCTCTTTCTCCCTCTCTGTCCCTGTGAATGTAGCTGGCCCCTAAGGAGACGATCAGTAAGGAGGAGCTGCAGCAGAAGTGGAAGGGTCTGTGTCTGCCCTCAGAGCAGCTGGACACTCTGCTGGCACTGGGGAACTTCAACGGCAATATCCACTGGATGCAGTTCTTCGCCCTGGGCTGCAGCGCTCTGGGAGGGGTGAGTCCCTGGCTCCGATATCTGTCTGTCAGTCTTCAGAGAGAAACTGTGGTGTCGTGCTAGCAAATACCACATGATGGAAGTATTGCACTGTCTTGATGGCCCAGGCTTTTCTGAAGTGTGTGTGTGTGTGTGTGTGTGTGTGTGTGTGTGTGTGTGTGTGTGTGTGTGTGTGTGTGTGTGTGTGTGTGTGTGTGTGTGTGTGTGTGTGTGTGTGTGTGTTCAGACCATCATCAGTGCCCTGAAGTATGCGTGTGAGATCCTGACGGAGAATGAGGAGGGTGGAGCGGCGAGGATCCCCTTTGATACATTCGTAGGGCTGTACACTTACCTGGCCCAACTGGATGGAGAGATCCCCCAGGACCAGATAGACAGCTTCCTAAGCAGCCTGCAGGAGTCTGTGTGAGTGGTACACTACCCTACACTCTCTCTATCTACACTCACTCATTTCCTGCAATTCTACACATTTTGCCATGACTTATGCAATGTTAATATGATATCTGAGTGAGAATCACTAACAAAATCAATGGGGGCACCCTGGAGGTCAGGGCGCCTGGGCATGTTGGCTGACATGGGCTAATTGAGTGACTGTCAGTGACAGACATAACAAGAGAAAAACTGCAGATCTACCTCTACCTCGCTCTACCTTTCTCTCTTCCTCTACCTCGCTCTACCTTTCTCTCTTCCTCTACCTCGCTCTACCTTTCTCTCTTACTCTACCTCGCTCTACCTTTCTTTCTTCCTCTACCTCTACCTCTCTACCTTTATCTCTCTACTTCTCTCTCTTTCTACCTCTCTGCTTTACTTTGTGTGTTTCTTGTGGTTTACAGCACCAAGCAGAATGGGATGATTCAGCTGGCCAACTTCTACAGCCGCAAAAAATTTAGATAATAGGAGAGATTGAGGGAGAGACGAAAAGGACAGGAAAGAGCAGGAAGAAACTGAGAGTAGCAGGAAGGAATTAGCTTTACTACTTATTCTACAAATAAATATTCTTCTCTAAATCCCCATGGAATCACGATCAGTTGATGTTTTCCTGTTAAAGCTCAGATCTGTACAGTAGTGATACCCAGTTGCTTGAATTATTTCCCAGGCAGTTGAGTTTGGTTCATATCTTATTGTTATATGGGACGGAGAGTTGCTGTGATATAACATGGAAGGTGTACTGTACTGCGTGTGAATGTAGGTTAGTATCACTGGAACCAATGAGAACCACTCCTGCCCTGACAGGTTAGTCGATAGTTCATTTGTCATGCTCATGCCTTGTCAATGAAGTGCCTGTTGCATTCTTTTTCAACTTGGCATATTCATTTAGCCAGTGAGAGTGAGAGGGTGTCTGTGTCTGTCTGTCTGTCTGTCTGTCTGTCTGTCTGTCTGTCTGTCTGTCTGTCTGTCTGTCTGCCTGCTAGTTCTTGTGAAATAGAGATAGTGTTCACAGTAGTGGTCCTCTCAGCAGTACAACAGTGATAAGGCTAGTGAAAGAGACAGCTCTGAACAGATGCTCTGGGGCCTTGCTGACACTAGTAGACTAGTACCCAGTAACACATGCTGTAAGACACAGTCTATTCCCCGTCTGTGCTAGTGAAAACCAGAGAACACATCAGTACATTGGTGGAACACAAGAATCAAACCAGACTAATTTGACTCTCTTTCCCATACAGTCATCAAGTATGATGATGAAGTATTACTACATCTCAGTTGGACAATGTATGGAACTCTCTCATTACTCATGTAGTGGATGATGTACAGTGCCCTCCGTAATTACTGGGACAGTGAAGCATTCTTCAGTTGGCTCTATACTCCGACAGTTTGAATTTGAAATCAAACAATGACTTTGAGGTTAAAGTGCAGACTGTCAACTTTAATTTGAGGGTATTCATATCAGGTTAACTGTTTAGAAATTACAGCACTTTTTGTACATAGTCCCCCTGTTTTAGGGGAGGAAAAGTATTGGGACAAATTCACTTGATGTTTATTAAAGTACATATAAATGCTAACCTACCCTGTTATTGTAATGGTGACGTTTTGGGGGTATGATATTTGTGCTTTTATAAAAGTGAACCCAAAATGACACAATACATGATTTACCGTTCATAACATAATCAAAAAACAAACAGAAAATACATCCAACAAATGTGTAGTGTCACAAGCTTGATGTAGTAGTCATTGTGTGCTATGAATATAGGACCAAATACTTTTTACTACTTTAATATACATATAAGTTAATTTGTCCCAATACTTTTGCTCCCGTAAAATGGGGGGGGGGGGTCTGTGTACAAAAAGTGCTGTAATTTCTAAACGGTTCACCCGATATGGATGAAAATACCCTCGGATTGAAGTGGACAATCTGTACTTTAAGCCCGTAGTCATGCTTGATTTCCAAAGTGTTGAAGTATAGAGCCAAAAGAAGAAAAAATTATTCACTGTCCCAATAATTACTGAGGGAACTGTAGTTAGAACAATGTAAAAAAGGTTTACCCAAAAGCCCTTCAGCCCAACTGAAATAAAAAGGGGACATCAGTTGCTCGAAAAAACATTCCTTACCCCAGGATACTTCAACTGATGACTATCATTCCTTACCCCAGGATCCTTCAACTGATGACTGTCATTCCTTACCCCAGGATCCTTCAACTGATGACTATCATTCCTTACCCCAGGATCCTTCAACTGATGACTATCATTCCTTACCCCAGGATACTTCAACTGATGACTATCATTCCTTACCCCAGGATACTTCAACTGATGACTATCATTCCTTACCCCAGGATCCTTCAACTGATGACTATCATTCCTTACCCCAGGATACTTCAACTGATGACTATCATTCCTTACCCCAGGATACTTCAACTGATGACTATCATTCCTTACCCCAGGATCCTTCAACTGATGACTATCATTCCTTACCCCAGGATACTTCAACTGATGACTATCATTCCTTACCCCAGGATACTTCAACTGATGACTATCATTCCTTACCCCAGGATACTTCAACTGATGACTATCATTCCTTACCCCAGGATACTTCAACTGATGACTATCATTCCTTACCCCAGGATACTTCAACTGATGACTATCATTCCTTAACCCAGGATACTTCAACTGATGACTATCATTCCTTACCCCAGGATACTTCAACTGATGACTATCATTCCTTAACCCAGGTGACTTTTCAGGAGAATAAAGGAAAAAGCACTCTGTTGCTGGGTAAATCTGATATTTATTGACCAGAGAAACAACCAATACGTTTAGGCATGCCTCGCCTTCATCAGCCGGGGAGTGTTCTATTCGTCATGTCAATTATACATGTCAGTAGTAGTAGCAGCAACTACACAGGTTATTCAAACGAGTATGATCATCAGTCAAGAGCCGTAGACATACATTCCACTTGAAAAACAAAAGACAGAAAGATCAGAAAGGGAGCTGTTCATTCAGACCCTTTGTCTCGGCGCAATCTGAGCAGTCCATCCAAAGTGCCTCTAACAATTTGCTCACTATATTGCCTCCCCTGGAGGAAAGAAACTTTCTCAACTCCCCAGAATTTCAAGGTAGAGGCTGAGCCATGCGATTAGCATGCCGTGCATTCGCATAGTCCATATTTGTTGTGCAGGTAGCCGTTTTGTGTTCAGCTATTCTTAATTTGAGGGCGTGTTTCGTCTGACCAATGTAAACAAGCCCACTTGGGCATGTAAACAACGTGTTGTACTACAATTTATGATGTATTTTATCTTGTATTCTTTAACCGAACATGGGTGATAGAATACTTTTGTGTCACTTGAGTTGAAACAATGACCGCAGCGGTAAAAACCATTAAGGGACCTGGGAGCCACGTAGAGGGTGAAGGATTGAGGAGCACACTGTGCACGACGCGGTCTCTGATATTACAACCCCTCCTAGAGCATATCAGGGGAGGGTTGGACGCAAAGTCTTTGAGCAAGGGGTGACTCTGGAGAATGTGCCCGTGTTTGAGGATGGCGCTTTTTATCTGCCTGTCTGGAAACTGTAGTTAGGCTGCTTCATACTAGAAAGATGATCAATGTAGATTTTACAGTGGGGTGTTCGTGCCAGACAAAGTGTTTCTTGAATCTGTGCCAGGGTTTCATTGGGCTAATCTAGTTCCCTGGCTAGCATGTCCCTGATGCTAATGTAATGAACTCCCATACCTCACAACACCCTGTCATCCGATTGGTTATTGGCAGCACTGCTTAATAAGCCTATGATCTGAATTTCTCCTGACAGCGCTTGATGAACTCTGTAATCTGATTTGGTCCTTGCAGTGATTGGTTTGGTAATTCTGTGATTTAATTGGTTGCTGGCTCTTTTAGGTAAAGTACTAATTGATCTGATTGGCTCTTGACAATAATGAGTGAAGGAGCAGAAAAGAGCTTGGTAAATGTCACCCCTATTGGTTAAGATTAAGACATTTTGTAACGTTTTTATTTGTTTTGGAGTTCGGCTGTGTTCGGCAGTTATTTCTTTGCGGGTGTTCGAGCACACCATTTCTTTTTCTTGAGGCAAGCCGACGTTCAGTACCTGAAGTCTACGCCCCTTCGTCAGTGATTGGTCAACAGTAGGGATTCTTCAATGAAGTCTTTGTTGTCATTAAACGAGAGACGACTGCTTTTCATTGAGAAATACTGCACCAAACATCTTAGTTAGATGGAAAATTGTGCGACTAAGATCTCCTCAGCACAAACGTGAAAATGAATGGCAGATTTCTGGGTATGTTGTTGATACGGCACATGTCTTTAGGCAGTATGCGAGCACAGAAGTTCACTTCCCCTCGCCGAGTTCTGCTAGGAGCAAAGACATATCACGTCATGATGCCAAAGGTTCACTCACTGATGGGGAGCACTCTCACCTCATAGTGAGGTAATGGCTGGCTGCTGAGACAGACTGCAGCATGATGCCAAACCTGAACAGCAGCCAACTCACTGAGAGGAAATCACTAACACACCCACTGCAACTCTGACAGAATACACACACACACACACACACACACACACACACACACACACACACACACACACACACACACACACACACACACACACACACACACATACAGTCGTATGAAAAAGTTTGGGCACCCCTGACAATTTCCATGATTTCCATCTGTCAATAATTGGGTGTTTAGATCAGCAATTTCATTTAGATCTATCAAATAACTGATGGACACAGTAATATTTCAGTAGTAATATTTCAGTAGTGAAATGAGGTTTATTGGCTTAAGAGAAAATGTGCAATATGCATCAAAACAAAATTAGACAGGTGCATAAATGTGGGCACCCCAATAGAAAATTCACATCAATATTTAGTAGAGCCTCCTTTGCTAAAATAACAGCCTCTAGACGCTTCCCATAGCCACTAATGAGTGTCTGGATTCTGGTTGAAGGTATTTTGGACCATTCCTCCTTACAAAACATCTCCAGTTCAGTTAGGTTTGATGGTTGCCGAGCATGGACAGCCCGCTTCAAATCATCCCACAGATTCTCAATGATATTCAGGTCTGGGGACTTTTTCTTGCCAATGTATGTATGTGTGTGTGTGTGTATGTGTGTATGTATGTACAGTCGTATGAAAAAGTTTGGGCACCCCTCTGAGGCTGCATAATAATTTACTCTGTCTTCACAGAAAATGATCACAGTGGCATGCCATTCATTTTCTAATAAAAGCTGAGTACTGGGGTATTGTCCAGACAAAGATTTTTAGTGTAGCAATATTAAGTTCTATGAAATTAAATCAGATGTGAAAAATAGGCTATGCAAAAATGTGGGCACCCTTGTCATTCTGTTGATTTGAATACCTGTAACTACTTAGCAGTGATTAATTGGAACACACAATTGGTTTGGTGAGCTCATTAAGCCTTGAACTTCATAGACAAGTGAATCCAATCATGAGAAAAGGTATTTAAGGTGGCCAATTGCAAGTTGTTGTTCTCTTTGACTCTCCTCTGAAGAGTGGCAACATGGGGGCCTCAAAACAACTCTCAAATGACCTGAAAACAAAGATTGTTCAACATTATGGTTTAGAGGAAGGCTACAAAAAGCTATCGCAGAGATTTAAGCTGTCAGTGTCCACTGTGAGGAACATAGTGAGGAAATGGAAGACCACAGGCATAGTTCTTGTTAAGGCCAGAAGTGGCAGGCCAAGTAAAATATCGGAGAGGCAAAGGCGAAGGATGGTGAGAACGGTCAAAAACAGCCCACAGACCACCTCCAAAGACCTACAACATCATCTTGCTGCAGATGGTGTCACTGTGCATCGTTCAACAATTCAGCACACTTTGCACAAGGAGAAGCTGTATGGGAGAGTGATGCGGAAGAAGCCTTTTCTGCACACACGCCACAAACAGAGTCGCTTGAGGTATGCAAACGCACATTTGGACAAGCCAGCTTCATTTTGGAATAAGGTGCTGTGGACTGATGAAACAAAGATTGAATTATTTGGTCATAACAAGGGACGTTATGCATGGCGGCAAAAGAACACAGCGTTCCAAGAAAAACACTTGCTACCCACAGTAAAATTTGGTGGGGGTTCCATCATGCTGTGTGGCCAGTGCCGGTACTGGGAATCTTGTTAAAGTTGAGGGTCGCATGGATTCCACTCAATATCAGCAGATTCTTGGGAATAATGTTGAAGAATCAGTCACAAAGTTGAAGTTACGCCGGCGCTGGATATTTCAACAAGACAACGACCCAAAACACTGCTCAAAATCTACCCGGGCATTTATGCAGAGGAACAAGTACAATGTTCTGGAATGGCGATCCCAGTCCCCTATGTGAACCTTTTGGAATTACCTGGATTTCTGCATAAATTAGTCAGAAAATGTAATCTGATCTTCATCTTAGTCACAACAATAGATGAACACAGTCTGCTTAAACTAATAACACACACATTATTGTGTTTTGTTTGTCCATATTGAATACATCATTTAAACATTCATAGTGTAGGTTGGAAAAAAGTATGTGAACCCCAGGGCTAATGACTTCTCCTAAAGCTAATTGGAGTCAGGAGTCAGCTAACCTGGAGTCCAATCAATGAGACGAGATTGGAGATGTTGGTTAGAGCTGCCCTGCCCTATAAAAAACACTCACAAAATTTGAGTTTGCTATTCACAAGAAGCATTGCCTGATGCGAACCATGCCTCGAACAAAGGAGATCTCAGAAGACCTAAGATTAAGAATTGTTGAATTGCATAAAGCTGGAACGGGTTACAAAAGT
This sequence comes from Salvelinus namaycush, assembly GCF_016432855.1. Lineage (NCBI taxonomy): Eukaryota > Metazoa > Chordata > Actinopteri > Salmoniformes > Salmonidae > Salvelinus > Salvelinus namaycush. The sequence continues at coordinate 8,451,178 of NC_052313.1, read as the reverse complement.
ATCTGATGTTCATCAGTCCACGGTAAGAAAAGTTGTCTATAAATGGAGAAAGTTCAGCACTGTTGCTACTCTCCCTAGGAGTGGCCGTCCTGCAAAGATGACTGCAAGAGCACAGAGCAGAATGCTCAATGAGGTTAAAAAGAATCCTAGAGTGTCAGCTAAAGACTTACAGAAATCTCTGGAACATGCTAACATCTCTGCTACGATACGTAAAACACTAAACAAGAATGGTGTTCATGGGAGGACACCACGGAAGAAGCCACTGCTGTCCAAAAAAAAACATTGCTGCATGTCTGAAGTTCACAAAAGAGCACCTGGATGTTCCATAGCTCTACTGGCAAAATATTCTGTAGACAGATTAAACTAAAGTTGTGGTGTTTGGATGGAACACACAACACTATGTGTGAAGAAAAAGAGGCACAGCACACCAACATCAAAACCTCATCCCCACTGTAAAATATGGTGGAGGAAGCATCATGGTTTGGGGCTGCTTTGCCGCCTCAGGGCCTGGACAGCTTGCTATCATAAACTTGGGAATTCATTTTTTCATTGATCAAGACATTTTGCAGGAGAATGTTAGGCTATCTGTCCGCCAATTGAAGCTCAACAGAAGTTGGTGATGCAACAAGACAACGACCCAAAACACAGAAGTAAATCAACAACAGAATGGCTTCAACAGAAGAAAATACGCCTTCTAGAGTGGCCCAGTCAGAGTCCTGACCTCAACCCAATTGAGATGCTGTGGCATGACTTCAAGAGACCAGTTCACACCAGACATCCCAAGAATATTGCTGAACTGAAACAGTTTTGTAAAGAGTAATGGTCCACAATTCCTCCTGACCGTTGTGCAGGTCTGATCCACAACTACAGAAAATGTTTGGTTGAGGTTATTGCTGCCAATGGAGGGTCAACCAGTTATTAAATTCAAGGGTTCACATACTTTTTCCACCCTCCACTGTGAATGTTTACAAGGTATGTTCAATGAAGACATGAAAATGTATAATTGTTTGTGTTATTAGTTTAAGCAGACTGTTTGTCTATTGTTTTGACTTAGATGAAGATCAGATCAAATTTTATGAACAATTTATTCAAAAATCCAGGTAATTCCAAAGGGTTCACATACTTTTTCTTGCCACTGTACACACACACACACACACACACACACAAAAACCTGTGACAGGGAACAATTACAAACACACACCATCCGAGAACACGTTTACAAGCACACACACACTAGCACAGGTAAGACAAAGCTTAGTGGAGTAGGGTTTTCCTCTTTATCTTTCCAAATGAAGGGATGTAACCATAATACACAGTATTATAGGTTCTAACCGGCAGCACTGTGTATTCACAGTATTATAGGTTCTAACCGGCAGCACTGTGTATTCACAGTATTATAGGTTCTAACCGGCAGCACTGTGTATTCACAGTATTATAGGTCCTAACCGGCAGCACTGTGTATTCACAGTGTTATAGGTTCTAACCGGCAGCACTGTGTATTCACAGTATTATAGGTTCTAACCGGCAGCACTGTGTATTCACAGTATTATAGGTTCTAACCGGCAGCACTGTGTATTCACAGTATTATAGGTTCTAACCGGCAGCACTGTGTATTCACAGTATTATAGGTCCTAACCGGCAGCACTGTGTATTCACAGTATTATAGGTTCAAACCGGCAGCACTGTGTATTCACAGTATTATAGGTTCTAACCGGCAGCACTGTGTATTCACAGTATTATAGGTTCTAACCGGCAGCACTGTGTATTCACAGTATTATAGGTTCTAACCGGCAGCACTGTGTATTCACAGTATTATAGGTCCTAACCGGCAGCACTGTGTATTCACAGTATTATAGGTCCTAACCGGCAGCACTGTGTATTCACAGTATTATAGGTCCTAACCGGCAGCACTGTGTATTCACAGTATTATAGGTTCTAACCGGCAGCACTGTGTATTCACAGTATTATAGGTTCTAACCGGCAGCACTGTGTATTCACAGTATTATAGGTTCTAACCGGCAGCACTGTGTATTCACAGTATTATAGGTTCTAACCGGCAGCACTGTGTATTCACAGTATTATAGGTTCTAACCGGCAGCACTGTGTATTCACAGTATTATAGGTCCTAACCGGCAGCACTGTGTATTCACAGTATTATAGGTCCTAACCGGCAGCACTGTGTATTCACAGTATTATAGGTTCTAACCGGCAGCACTGTGTATTCACAGTGTTATAGGTTCTAACCGGCAGCACTGTGTATTCACAGTATTATAGGTTCTAACCGGCAGCACTGTGTATTCACAGTATTATAGGTTCTAACCGGCAGTACTGTGTATTCACAGTATTATAGGTTCTAACCGGCAGCACTGTGTATTCACAGTATTATAGGTTCTAACCGGCAGCACTGTGTATTCACAGTATTATAGGTTCTAACCGGCAGCACTGTGTATTCACAGTATTATAGGTTCTAACCGGCAGCACTGTGTATTCACAGTATTATAGGTTCTAACCGGCAGCACTGTGTATTCACAGTATTATAGGTCCTAACCGGCAGCACTGTGTATTCACAGTATTATAGGTTCTAACCGGCAGCACTGTGTATTCACAGTATTATAGGTTCTAACCGGCAGCACTGTGTATTCACAGTATTATAGGTCCTAACCGGCAGCACTGTGTATTCACAGTATTATAGGTTCTAACCGGCAGCACTGTGTATTCACAGTATTATAGGTTCTAACCGGCAGCACTGTGTATTCACAGTATTATAGGTTCTAACCGGCAGCACTGTGTATTCACAGTATTATAGGTCCTAACCGGCAGCACTGTGTATTCACAGTATTATAGGTCCTAACCGGCAGCACTGTGTATTCACAGTATTATAGGTTCTAACCGGCAGCACTGTGTATTCACAGTATTATAGGTTCTAACCAGCAGCACTGTGTATTCACAGTATTATAGGTCCTAACCAGCAGTACTGTGTATTCAGCTAATTCTGGATAGGTACAGCTCTAAAACATGAGGGGGCCATGCTGTGTGAATGTGGAGCGACCTAGCCAGGACACAAGTCACGACACATCAGAATCCCTCTTTTCAGATGGACTGGTAACCCACTTCTCCCTTCTAGGCTGTGCTAGTCTCTTCATCATCTTTAGGTAGCTTAGGACTGACGCTTGTGCACAAGGCTACATAGACCGTAGTGCCAGTCTCTGTGTGTAGAGGCTGTGGTCCCAGAGAAGAATTTGTTGCACAACAGCAGCCTCTACTGCAGCCTGGCTCTGGGAAACAACATCTCTAGGGAGGTGACGCATCTCTAGGGAGGTGACGCTATCACAGAATAGTGTGAAGGGAGGAAGAGAAAGAAAGAGAGAGAGAACAAGTGGACAGAGCTGGACCGGAAGGGAGATGGACGAGAGGGAAAGATGAGGGAAAACACCTTTTGTCCACTGGCAACATGCTGTCAGGGTAGGTCCCAGCTAACAATACAGCAAGGTCCCTCTCCTCTATTGCAACTATTTTCATGTTTTAAAGTCCTCTCCCCTCTTTCTCTCTCTCATCCTCTAGGGAATGCCAAGGAGGGATGGTGCAGACAGCTAACTTCAGGGATGGGATTTTTCCTGAAATGTGATTTTTCCTGAAACCAGTCATTCCTGCTTTTTTGTCATCATCCTCCAGTCCAACAGCATTAGAATGGATGAGTTATACCCCCAAAAGTAAAATCCCATTTTCCCTGTCCTGAATTATAATGCTTTCGGTATTGTGGACCAACAGACTGCAGTGACTAGGACCCAGGACAGGAAGCCTCATTCAAATATGTGTCTGCCTATTGCCTGTCTATAATACTGTACTGTGATATGACAGTATGTGTGTATCTGTATCCATGTCCACTCTTATGGACTATTTATTTACTTGTACTTTGGTTCTGGGCATTCTCAATCCACTTGGGACTGAATAAAGTTGTTTTATAGTATTTCTAGGCTGTCTTTTAATAAATGGTATGTACACACACACACAGTCAGACACACACACACACAGTCAGACACACATGCATGCGTACGCACACATACAAACATCTTGTGTTAATGAAGGGCGTTGCTCTGTGATTAGAATTTGTTAATTGCTACTCTGGAAGGCTAAATAAATACTATTTAATTAATGCCATTTACCATGTGTTCTCTTTCCACCTCTCTCTCCTCTCTCTCCTCTCTCTCCACCCACCTCTTTCTCTGCCTACCTCTCTCCGTCTCTCTCTGCCCACCTCTCTCTCTCTTTCTCTGCCTACCTCTCTCTCCGTCTCTCTCTCTGCCCACCTCTCTCTCTCCACCCACCTCTCTCTCTCTCTCTCTTTCCACCTCTCTCTCCTCTCTCTCCACCCACCTCTCTCTCTTTCTCTGCCTACCTCTCTCTCCATCTCTCTCTGCCCACCTCTCTCTTTCTCTGCCTACCTCTCTCTCCGTCTCTCTCTCTGCCCACCTCTCTCTCTCTTTCTCTGCCTACCTCTCTCTCCGTCTCTCTCTGCCCACCTCTCTCTTCCTGCCCACCTCTCTCTCTTTCTGCCCACCTCTCTCTCTCTTTCTCTGCCTACCTCTCTCTCCGTCTCTCTCTGCCCACCTCTCTCTCTCTTTCTCTGCCTACCTCTCTCTCCGTCTTTCTCTCTGCCCACCTCTGTCTCTCTCTCTCTGCCCACCTCTCTCTCTCTGCCCACCTCTCTCTCTCTCTCTCTCTGCCCACCTCTCTCTCTCTCTCTCTCCGCCCACCTCTCTATCTCTCTCTCTCCGCCCACCTCTCTCTCCTCTCTCGCCACCCACCTCTCTCTCTCTTTCTCTGCCTACCTCTCTCCGTCTCTCTCTCTGCCCACCTCTCTCCTCTCTCTCCACCCACCTCTCTCTCTCTTTCTCTGCCTACCTCTCTCCGTCTCTCTCTCTGCCCACCTCTCTCCTCTCTCTCCACCCACCTCTCTCCTCTCTCTCCACCCACCTCTCTCTCTCTCTCTTTCCACCTCTCTCTCTCTTTCTCCACCCACCTCTCTCTCTCTCTCCACCCCCCTCTCTCTCTCTCTCTCTCTCTCTCTCTCTCTCCCTGCCTACCTGTCTCTCTCAATTCAATTTGCTTTATTGGCATGACGTAACAATGTACATATTGCCAAAGCTTACTTTGGATATTTATAATAAGAATCAAAATTGTCAACGGGACAACAGTAACGAGGGTCAGAATAACCATAAATTGAACAATAAGCATAGAGGACATGTGTAGGTTGATTGGTCTGTCAGACAATGTCCCTCATCTTATGGCAGGCAGCAATGTAGTGCGCTGCCAACCCACAGCTCTCTGCTTCCTCCCCCAACAGGATGGGTAGCCTATCCTCATCAGAGAGGTCTTTGAAACCTTGAATACGGGTTTCAAATTTTGGGATATTACACTATAACTGTTTTATATTTTTGACATTTTATCAGGACATGAAGCTCTGTCTCAGGTTCTGCTGTTGTGCAGTGGTTGCACAGCCTTTCCTCTACAGGGAGCCAGGTTTTCCTGTGTCTACCCTTCTCAATGGCAAGGCTGTGCTCACTGAGCCTGTACTTTGTCAAGGTTTTTCTAAGGTTTTGATCAGTTACCATGGTCAAATAGTTAGCCACGGTGTACTGTCGATTTAGGGCCAGATAGCACTGCATTTTGCTTTGTGTTTGTGCTTGTGTTTCCCAATAAGCAATGTAATTTTGTTTTGACTGTGTTGTAATTTGGTTTATTCTGATTGATTGGATGTTCTGGTCATGAGGCGTCAGTGTGTAAGTATAACAGGTTTGTGAACTCAGCCCCAGGACCAGCTGGATGAGGGGACTCTTTTCTTTGCTCATCTATTGGCATTGCAGGGCTTGGTAATGATATGAGAGGGGGTCACTGTATTTTAGATGTTTCCCAAACTTAATTGCTATTTTTTGAGTTTTTATTAGTAAACTATATTGGATTAATTCTGCCCTGCATGCATTGTTTGTAGTTTTCCTCTGGACATGTAGGAGAATCTTACAGAACTCTGCATGCAGGGTTTCAATGGGGTGTTTGTCCCATTTGGTGAAACCTTGTTTTGCAAGTGGACCCCACACCTCGCTCATATAAAGTGCAATTGGTTCAATGACATATTTAGCCAAATTTTAATGAGAATTTGAATTTGTTTTTTACTGTCGTAGAATGCCCTGCGTGCTTTCTCTCTCGGTTCATTCACTGCATCGTTAAGGTGTCTAGTTGAGCTTATTTTTAAACCTAAGTAATTGTAGTGTGTGCAGTACTCTATATATTTTGTACCAATTGTGAACTTTTGTCTAATCTTTGGTCTCTCACTTTCTCTCTCTGCCCAACTGCCTCTCTCCCTCTCTCTGTCCACCTCTCTCCACCTCTGGCTCTACCTCGCTGTCTCTCTCTACCTCTCTGTCTCTCTCTCCCTCTCTCTGTCCACCTCTCTCCACCTCTGGCTCTACCTCTCTGTCTCTCTCTAGCTCTCTGTCTCTCTCCCCCTCTCTCTGTCCACCTCTCTCCACCTCTGGCTCTACCTCGCTGTCTCTCTCTACCTCTCTCCCTCTCTCTGTCCACCTCTCTCCACCTCTGGCTCTACCTCGCTGTCTCTCTCTACCTCTCTGTCTCTCTCTCCCTCTCTCTGTCCACCTCTCTCCACCTCTGGCTCTACCTCTCTGTCTCTCTCTAGCTCTCTGTCTCTCTCTCCCTCTCTCTGTCCACCTCTCTCCACCTCTGGCTCTACCTCGCTGTCTCTCTCTACCTCTCTCCCTCTCTCTGTCCACCTCTCTCCACCTCTGGCTCTACCTCGCTGTCTCTCTCTACCTCTCTCCCTCTCTCTGTCCACCTCTCTCCACCTCTGGCTCTACCTCTCTGTCTCTCTCTAGCTCTCTCTCTCTCTCTCTCCTTTAGTGTCTACCTGGTGTCCTCTGCTCAGGCCAATTAACTGATTGACCTGTTGGTTCAAGAGCTGCAAATCAACTTATTAATACTCAGCAGATTGGTGCTTTATGGTAAAAGGGGAAACCACTCATAGAGACCTGTAAACACCCACACAGGGTATTTCAGGCTGGTTAAAGTTTACCTCAGAAATAAACCGGGTTTTTCCAGACATCTGAATCTTGGGCAGCTCTATGCCTTTAAGGTGTTGTGTAGGCCCTGTGGTAAAGGAAATGATTGGAGAGGTCTGTAGGGAGAGTGAACATGTATAGACTTGTTTAAATCCCAGGTTGGATGCTGTTGTTGTGTTGAGAAATACTGACATAGATTACCAGAATGCTATATGACTGGTTAGTTGTCAGTCAGTCCCTCTAGGTACAGTATACATGTCCAATAAGACCTTCATAGGGGAAGTAACAGCATTGAGATGACATTGACTCAGGCTCATCTTTGCAGTGACACACCTTCCTCTGTGGCTATCTCACACCTGTGGCCCTCCCCCCCCCCCAGGGGTCCTACTCTAATTGGCTGTCTGGGGATTCCAGGAGCGGCTCACTGTCGAGGAGATAAATGTTATTGGCCGGCGGTGCATAATCCCAGAGGGATAGTACTTTAGGGGCTGAAATTACATGGCAGGAAGTTACATCATCCTCACTGTCTCACACACACAAACACACAAACTAACTCCAGCCAGGGCCGTGACTAAAAATCATTGGATGTGGGGCGGCAGGTAGCCTGGGCCAGTAACCGAAAGGTTGCTAGATTGAATCCCAGAGCCGACAAGGTCAAAATCTGTTGTTCGGCCCCTGAACAAGGCAGTTAACCCCCAACAACAACTGCTCTCTGATTCAGAGGGGTTAAATACGGAAGACCCATTTCAGTTGAATGCATTCAGTTGTACAACTGACTAGGTATCCCCCTTTCCCTTGTGTCAGGCCTGTGACTAGATCAGGAGAAAACAGACCTGTGACTAGATCAGGTGAAAACAGGCCTGTGACTGGTTGAATCTAGTCACGAGGCCAGGCCTGGTTGAATCTAGTCACGAGGCCAGGCCTGGTTGAATCTAGTCACGAGGCCAGGCCTGGTTGAATCTAGTCACGAGGCCAGGCCTGGTTGAATCTAGTCACGAGGCCAGGCCTGGTTGAATCTAGTCACGAGGATCCCACTGGGCACAGATGTCTATTCCACGTTCAAATTAGTTGAAATTACGTCGCAACAACGTTGATTCAACCAGTCTGTGCTCAGTGGGATGGGACCATATTAAACACATTAGTGTATGGTAGCCTGTCCTGGATAGGTCTGTGAATCAATAGGTAGTTTGGTGGAGTATCTAGGCTAATGGGCTGCTCACAGTATGCCTACTTTAACTTGGCTTGTTCTGCAAGTGTGGACATTTGAAAACTGTTTGGTTGAATCAAGGAAGGATATTGTATGAATTGTTGTAACTGTTTTGATTGAATGGCTGAGTCAGTCAGCACTGGGGTAGTGTAGGGGATTCCATGATAGAGGAACTGACTTCTATGGTTTTGATTACACTGCCAAAACCTCACACGTTATCTCATTTGCGTTTCCAAGAAACAGAAAAGGGGTGTTTTTTCTGTAAAAAAATGTTTTCCTTCAGAATGACTGCTCAGAAGTTGTTCTTTTGCAGTATGAGTCATCCTAACAATGACAGTACATGGCACATTCTTTCTCACTTGTGCCAAACAATATAGTTTGAAAAGGGGGTTTAACATTAGGAAAGGGTAGCACTGGGTTTACCTCGTTTAGCTCTGATCAGTGTCATTAGGCCTGGGCTTCCAGGGCTTCAGCCCCGGATGGTTTTGGTCCAGTCCCAAAAATAACATTATTTTACATTTCAGTCTGATATGAGTTTCTACAACCACACATCACTTGCGCTATGCAGTTTAACATTTGTATTTTTACTGACACATTTTACTGACAAAAATAAACTATCCAACATACTGCACTAGGCCGTAGCAGGCACTGCAAAAAGCCCCTGGAGTGATGCGGTGCCTGCTGTGATTGGTCAAGATTTAACAACGCAGTGGACTGCTCACGTCCCTTGACCCTTCCTCCACCCCTACAGCACCTGTTAGATGTCAATGTCACCACTCAGCAAGACGCCTGACACTCAGAGGCTGCAGCATAGCATGAGCAAATATGGATATTCCACATTTCTTCCCGAAAGAGACAAAAAAAGTGAGCAGGTTGAGACAACAGTGAATGAGGTGGAGAGGGCAGAAAAGTCAAATATTGTCAGCTTTGTGGATAGTTTGTAGGTGAACAAAACATTGACAATACATAGGCTCTTAAGTTATGAGTCCTCAAATGTTATGTAATCTAAAAATATCACATTAGCTGCTAGAACTGACGAGGTCATAACTTATTCCATTCTACAGGTACATCTCTTTATATTCATATAGCCTAGGGCAGGGTTGGGCAACTTTAATGGAGGTGGGGGCCCCAAAACAATCTGAACTCATCATGAGGGCCCCTCACATACACACACATTGCAAGCAAAACATTTTTGCAAACTTCCTTTGGACAGTGGCGAGAAAATGTTCATTTCGTGCAATTCTACAAATTTTGCCATGTAGTGTAGAGAAAATGTTACAGTTTTTAAGCTAGTTTGCTGCAATTGTACTCATTTTGCCATTGGGCGGAGAAGAAAAATAGCTGTTTCAACCATGATTAGGAAGTTTAGATTGGTAATTTAGTCTAGTGGCCAGCTACCTAAATTTAGTAATCATGGTTGAATTACCGGCCGGGTGGCCCTCCATTGATTTTGTTAGTCTCACTCAGATATCATATTAGAAACTGATAACATTTCTCTCCACCCTATGGCCAAATCAAATCAAACTTTAATTATTTGTCACATGCGCCGAATACAACATGTGTAGACCTTACAGTGAAATGCTTTTACAAGCCCTTAATAACCTCTTGGAAATAGGGGGCGCCCTTTTCACTTCTGGATACAATTGTGCCCAATTTAAACGGCCTCGTACTCTGTCCTAGATCATATGATATGCATATTATTATTACTATTAGATAGAAAACACTCTGAAGTTTCTAAAACTGTTTGAATTATATATGTGAGTAAAACAGAACTCATTTGGCAGGCAAACTTCCAAACAGGAAGTGAAAATTCTGAAATGGGTCTCTGTGAAAGGCATCGCCTATTCAATTACCTTGTATTTATGGATCTGTATGCACTACATACGCCTTCCACTAGATGTCAACAGGCAGTAGAACGTGGAATGAAGTGTCTAGCCTTCTGTGGGACCGAATGAGAGCCTTTGGAGTGACAGGTCAGCCATATTGGCAGTATTCGGCTACGCACTTAGGTTTGTCATATCGTTGTCTGCAATGCGTTAGGTAGACACGAAGAAATGCTCCGTCTGGGACGTTATTGGATATATTTGTGAGAACATCCTAAAGATGGATTCTCAACTGAGTTTGACCAGTTTATTCGACTTTTATTATCACTTTTTGAATTTTTCGTTCATGCGTGAAATCTTCATGGACACGTGAGCTACACCATGCTAGCCAAAGTTGCTAATTCGACAGAAGAAATGGACATTCTAAAACAAAACAACGATTTATTGTGGAACTAGGATTCCTGGCACTGCATTCTGATGAAAGTTCATCAAAGGTAAGGGAATATTTATGATGTTATTTTGTATTTTTGTGGACTCTTTGGACTCCAACATGGCGGAGAATGGCTGAGCGCTGTCTCAGATTATTGCATGTTGTGCTTTTTACTAAAGTTATTTTTTTTAATCTAACACAGCGGTTGCATTAAGAACCAGTGTATCTTTAATTATATGTGCAACATGTATTTTTCAGCAAAGTTTATGATGAGTTTTTCTGTTAGATTACGTGGCTGTCTAAAATTTCTCCGGACATTTTGGTGCCATTTGTGACCATGGCGGCAATGTAAAACCCCGATTTGTAGCTATAAATATGCACATTTTCGAACAAAACATAAATGTATTGTATAACATGATGTCATAAGACTGTCATCTGATGAAGTTGTTCAAAGGTTAGTGATTAATTTTATCTCTATTTGTGGGTTTTGTGAAAGCTATCTTTGCGGTGAAAAAATGGCGTTGTGTGTTGGGCTATTGTGGTGAGCTAACATAAATATATGTTGTGTTTTCGCTGTAAAACATTTAAAAAATCGGACATGTTGGCTGGATTCACAAGATGTTTATCTTTCATTTGCTGTATTGGACTTGTGATTTCATGAAATTATATTTTATGATATCCCTGTGGCGCTAGAGCTTTTCTGATGAGAATGATCCCGGATCTGGGATGGGTGGTCCGTAGAGTTAACCAACTGCCGTTCAAGAAAGAGTTAAGAAAATATTTACCAAATAAACGAAAGTAAAAAATTATAAAAAAGTAACACAATAAAATAACAATAACGATGCTATATACAGGGGGTAATGGTACCGAGTCAATGTGTGGGGATACAGGTTAGTCGAGGTAATTTCAGGAAATTAGCTGTAAAACAGCTGTTAGCTGACATAGGCTAATTGAGTGGGTGACACGGGCTGCCAGTTGCCCATCCCTGGCATAGGAGCTATGTAGCTTCTTATCTGTCATGTTTGGAGTTGTGTTGCACTGTTATGTGGATACTTACATGTTTCTTTCCAGTTGAGTTTCCCTGGTCGTGTCAGTATACAGTAACTTTAAAGAGCAACTGCCCCAAAAAAACTACTTCTCATTTAGAAAACAGCCTATGTGGCATCGATATGAGTCAGAAACATGTATTCTACTATAAATTGAATAAAAAGTGTAAATAGTATCATTTTGGTCATAAACTGAGTTTTGTGAGACTTGTGGTTGTGACTGCATCACAACATAAATTAAGGCTGGGTTTGTTTCAATCCTGCCCACAGCAATTCGGATTGCAGCTGCACGCGACCCAATCGTAATGCCTGTGGTAAATTCGGGTTGACTTTGGATATCCCTATGGGGCTAGTTAGGGACCATCGGTAAATTACACAATGAACATGGGACAATATGTTAAAATTCCAATAGCTCCAAATGTCAATGATTTAAAAACCTCAAACTAACTATAAATTATAGAAATTCATATACAAATATGAAAAGCATTTGAGAAAATGAAAAGGTGTGCAACATGAAAATATTGTTACGTTTACATTGTGTCCCTAACTAGCCCCTGAGATAGGCTATCCAATGTCCAGGTCTGGTTGCACACCAGCTGGATAAAACTAATTGGCTAAACCATTTAACTCGTTCCACCTGCAAACACACACAGCAGACACCCACATCAAACCACACCCTGAAACCAACTCACATTTCAATTCAGTGATGGCCACTAGAATTTCTTAAGTACAGTTGCCCTTTAAAAGTAACTAAATTACATGTTGCACCTCTACCTTTCGAGCTTTCAGATGAGCCAAGGAAGAGGACAGATGAGAACAGCAGGCCAGTGGAGCACTCAGAACAGCAGTAGTCAGGGGCAAATGGTAGGGAAGAGGATGAGTTAGGTGACTCAGACACAGGCCCAAAACAAGTTAAGTTCCCCAGTATCCCCTTGACTGTTTTGGATTGCAAAACTAAAGAGACACATCAAACACACCAGAAAGCAACAGAAGAATAGGATATGATGGAGAGAGACATCAGACAAGGCACAGCGACAGCAACAGAAGAATAGGATATGATGGAGTGAGACACCAGACAAGACAAAGAGACAGCAACAGAAGAATAGGATATGATGGAGAAAGACACCAGACAAGGCACAGAGACAGCAACAGAAGAATAGGATATGATGGAGTGAGACACCAGACAAGGCACAGAGACAGCAACAGAAGAATAGGATATGATGGAGAAAGACACCAGACAAGGCACAGCGACAGCAACAGAAGAATAGGATATGATGGAGAAAGACACCAGACAAGGCACAGCGACAGCGACAGAAGAATAGGATATGATGGAGAAAGACACCAGACAAGGCACAGCGACAGCGACAGAAGAATAGGATATGATGGAGACGGACACCAGACAAGACAAAGAGACAGCAACAGAAGAATAGGATATGATGGAGAGAGACACCAGACAAGGCACAGAGACAGCAACAGAAGAATAGGATATGATGTAGGGTTACAGATGTTTTCAGAAGATGGGCAGCGACTCTGCTGTCCTAACTTCAGGAAGAAGCTGGTTCCACCACTGGGGTGCCAGGACAGAGAAGAGCTTGTACTTGGCTGAGCGGGAGCTGCCCTCTCGTAGAGGTGGGAGCCTGAAGGTAGGGACATGACTGGAGACATGACAATAATATTTGTTCATACCACACAAATGACCAAAATGACAAGATACTCGGACATTGGCATAATGAGATCAATAAAACGGCCCATGTCTAAAATGCAAAACCAATAGCATAGGCCAATGAAAAAAATAGACCGATTGTAGGCCTACAATATGATGAATAAATTATAATCCACCAACTTTACAGTTAATCCACCAACTTTACAGTTAATCCACCAACTTTACAGTGGCACTTATTTATTCAAATAGCTTTTTCCCGTAATTGTATTTTGAAATATTACGAAAGACATTTTAGCTGCTGCCTGCTGTTTATTGACAGCCGCCCACAACTCAAAAACCAGCTGTTGGATATTTGCCGCGCGGGCGGCTCAACTGCGGGATTCCCAACTGTAGGTCTATGCCTTTTTGATATGACTAAACACAATCCACAGCAATTTTGTTCAAAGAAGCCATTGAGCCTCTGTGGCACAATTATTCTCTCTGGTGTAGTGTTTTTAATGATTTCATTTATTTCAGTACAGACAGGAGTAATTATATACTGTCATTTTGCTCATTTATTTATATTCATCTGCAGCACTTCCAGCACCCCTTCCGGCAGCAATGCTTTCTTCCATGGATTGTGTACAGTAACCCCATATGAGGTTATTGCGTAGCTAGGTCTACTGTTACAATAACATTTAAAATAATCTATCAGTGAGTAGCCTACAGTTAAAAGAGAATACATTCAGTAGGCTAAGTCAATGAAGCCAATAGTGTTTTCAGCTATATTGTTATAGAACCTACGTAGGCCTCATGACCTTTTGAACCAGCGTAGCACAGTTTCAATGTCCATAAGGCTAATAAGAAAACATGTCAAATGACTTGAATAGCCAATGGGAAAAGTGTCAAAATTAGTATTCGCATCAGTAGGCTAAGTGACTGAAATGCATTAGAAAAGTATTGGAGAGTTCAGGAAAACACCAGGGAAGCTTATCAGGTAGACTATAGGCCTAATGTGTGTGTAGAAAACATCAGGGAAGCTTATCAGGTAGACTATAGGGCTAATGTGTGTGTAGAAAACATCAGGGAAGCTTATCAGGTAGACTATAGGCCTAATGTGTGTGTAGAAAACATCAGGGAGGCTTATCAGGTAGGCTATAGGGCTAATGTGTGTGTAGAAAACATCAGGGAAGCTTATCAGGTAGGCTATAGGGCTAATGTGTGTGTAGAAAACATCAGGGAAGCTTATCAGGTAGGCTATAGGGCTAATGTGTGTGTAGAGAACATCAGGGAGGCTTATCAGGCAGACTATAGGCCTAATGTGTGTGTAGAGAACATCAGGGAGGCTTATCAGGCAGACTATAGGCCTAATGTGTGTGTAGAGAACATCTGCATGGCTTTCAATTACTAGACTATTAATCATGAGCACTGATCTCAATTTAGCTAACATTTCCCAGCCTAATTGTAACCAAATATCCAAATGGAGATTCAGTGAAAAACGAAAATCGTACATTGATTGATTTATCAAGACGAGTCCCCCATGCTTGACGCTGTCAAAACGGACGCTGTCAAAACGGTGCTGAACTGATCAGTTGACCACACATGGCAATCGCTTTACATTTGTTTCAAGAAGTGGTGTACTGCTGTGTTTGTTTAGGTAGCCTACTGAAGCACAGTTTTTTGCTATTATTTTGTATTAACTTCTGAATGAAAGTTGGTACCAACATGTAGCCTATTATATAATATATATTTATATAATATATTTTTATATATAATTACAATGCATCCTCCAAATTGCAGAATTGCCTATGCCTACACATGTGGTTCAATTAATTAACAAAACATATTTTCTTCCTAAAACACCAAATTAAATCTACTTTATTTTAAATTAGGCAATCATCACTGTCAATCGTGACCGATAATTCCTCAGGTTTTACAGGTGAAATGTCCATGCTGCATGCATGCCAACCCTTTGATCCCAATCATTTTCACGGGAATAAGCATTTTGATCTTATTGAATGATATAGGCTAAGTAGCCTAATGACTATTTAATCTAATGTTAGAGCAGATGGAGCTAAACACAGACACCTGGATTCTGTTTCAATCAAAGCTACGCTGTTGAGTACATATGAGTAAAACATGTGACATTTCAGCAAACATCCTAAATTGTCATAAGAAATGATGTGGTGTTTTTGGTCTAACAGTAGCTTAACATTATGCTATGTATGCTATTATATTGTATTTATTATGTAGAATACTAATGAATCATGAAGGCATTTTGTGAGACAACACCATTCTGAGAAGTGGCAGCTCTACACCCCTGGTTATAACAGGTGGATGACTTCGGGAGTGTCACCACAGCTCTATGAACTAAGCGGTGAGTTCATTTGGCCCCAAAAATTCTTACACCATCACAACAGATTCAGGGCTGACCCCGAAAGCCAGGGTCCTGCTGATGTCCCTGGTAAGCACACAGTAGACGGTATCACTTAAAGCTGCTCTATGGATTCTAATTACAGCTCTGTGTGTGTGTGTGTGTGTGTGTGTGTGTGTGTGTGTGTGTGTGTGTGTGTGTGTGTGTGTGTGTGCGTGTGCGTGTGCGTGCGTGCGTGTGTGTGTGAGAGAGAGAGTGTTTGGTTACTGTGTGATTCTTTAATCAGTTTGGCTCATCGGACAGGTCAGAGTTTATGTTTGAAGTTGTTGAGTGGTTTTTGGCAATACTCTGTAGATGTATGTGTTCCAGAGTAGAGAGTAGCGAGTGTTTCAGAGTAGAGAGACCCACAGTAGCAACTGTAATTGACTATTGACGGTGTCTGCTGTGGCAGGTGGGAAGGTGCAAATCACTAGAAAAATATATAATCTCTCAATGTTCTAATCTCTCAACGTTAATCACAAAATGCACTAAATTCATGCATTTAGCTGTTGAAATGATTTGTAAATTTTTTTAGGGGGATGCCCCAGGACCCTCCTACAGGCATTGGGCTAAACCCCGAATGTCTTCATATTTTAGAAACGCCCCTGGCTCTGATGCTCCCGATGGGTTTGCCCGATTTTAATCTGCTCAAACGAAATGAGAGGGAGGGAGGGATGGGGAGAGCGAAGGAAGGAAAAGAGAGAGAGAGAGGGAGCGGAGGGGGGGTAGTACACTACGAAACTAATCGGATTATGGGAAAGTTTAGCGTGTGCCTGTTTCTCTATTCTACATTGGTTTGGTGTGTGTGGTACTTTTAATTTCTGTACTGCCTGTCTGTTTTCTGCCCGAAATGAGGACCGGAATTTTTTCTCATCTCGATGATGACATTACAAATCGGTGGAACTCTCTCAGTTTGATTTGCTTAGGCAAGAAGAACTTTTAACTGTTGAATTAAAATTAAAATAAAACAACAATAATCGTCTAATTTCGAATGCGGACTACAAACCCGTGTTGCCTAGGTTGGTATTCCAGAGAGAGAGCAGAAAAAATGGTTTGATGTTTATTTCTCACGGAATGCGGGATGATGGAGTTGAAATATTAACCGGGAAATATTCCCCAAAGGAGTCGGAGCGGCAGTTGGCCTGTTGGATTACGTCAAAACTATTTGCCAAACCTTCACTGTCATTCAATTTCCAGGCTCTTTACAAAGTTAAACTCATAATCCGCGTTGATGTTGGCAAAAACATCCAAGTGCGCCAGCCCACATCCACCGTTCTTCCCCCCAAGGAGGACAGCCACCTAGGGGGTTAGATGGTTCTGATCACGGACGAGAGAGACGGAGGTGGCTCCTCTACTACGACCCGTGTCAACCAGCAGCAGCAGAGCACCAAAGGCGCCAGCGCTTTCGTCCAGGTCCACCCGACCATAACTGCCGAACCGCCGTCCTTATCAAACGACGACTCATACCTCGGGTCCTGTGAGTCTGAGGGAGACGAGGACGATGACTACGAGGAATACGACGATTTATCGTTATTACCGGACACCAAGAGTATCGCCTCGGACGACTCATTCTACCCACCGGACGATGCGTTCGCGGACAACGAGCGGACCCCCTCTCCGCAGAGTCCCGAGCCGTTGTCGTTCTTCCAGGCGTGCTGCACCAACAATGCCACGATAGTCCGGATCATGATCCGACAAGGTGTGAAGGAGGCGGAGGCGAGGGAGACGGATAAAAACAACAGGGTAAGTCCAATGTGCCTATATGTTCAGTGTCAACTAGTTTCCTCGGAAAGTGTTCTGTTCTAATGCATGTATATCCAGTGGCTATTCCTCTTGTGTGTTTGGAGATTAGGAAAATATAATTAGGTCGTTTGGACACAATGGCGCGTGAGATGCGAACTCATCTGTGCGTAATTACGCATGGTCAAAATGCGTATCCAAAGTGATCAACTGTTGCATGTCTGTTGGATGAAGACTTGGGCATTTCACACATTTATGTCACAGGGGTTAAACAAGAACATGTCAGCCACTACAACAGTATTCAGATTATCCATATATCTTCGACCACTGTAGCAGATATTCAAACTTTCAGATTCATGAGGACTTTTGTATCCCAAAGTTAAACCTGTCCTTCCATACCTGCTGAACTGAGTTGCTAATGTACATCTAGGAGGAAGTACTGTGTTTCCCTTGGTGCCAGTGGCACGGGCTGGTTTTGTTATTAAACAGGTTCCTGTTAATGGTTGAAACATTACATGGATATACTGTATTTGACCCAGTTCCATGTTTTATTCAAGTTATTTGATATAACGGCCATATTCATTTAATTTCCTCTCACGTCCGTGTGTGTGTGTGTGTGTGTGTGTGTGTGTGTGTGTGTGTGTGTGTGTGTGTGTGTGTGTGTGTGTGTGTGTGTGTGTGTGTGTGTGTGTGTGTGTGCGTGCGTGTGTGTGTGTGTGTGTGTGTGTCTACCCACATGGGTTTAGAGAGAGGAGGAGCCTGGAGCTCTGCTAGTCATAAGTACAGCAACAGGAAAACACTGAGCCTCTCACAGTCAGCAGAACAGCCAGTCTTGTATGTATATATGTGTGTGTGTGTGTGTGTGTGTGTGTGTGTGTGTGTGTGTGTGTGTGTGTGTGTGTGTGTGTGTGTGTGTGTGTGTGTGTGTGTGTGTGTGTGTGTGTGTGTGTGTGTGTGTGTGTGTGTGTGGATTTAGGGTAATTGTGAGAGAGTCAGTGTAATATAGGTTTGCTTTCTGACTTTCTAATATGAATCTACCGTCAAATGAAGGGCCTGTTAAGACAGTATTTTACAGAGACTTATGAGAATAGTTTTCTAATTTAGGTCTACAGACTGTCCAGCGACACATTACAACTCAATATCTGCTTTAAATAAAACATAGTAATACTGTAGATTTGATTAAACAATGTAAATCAAAGAGACAGCTAGCTTCCCATCTGTTTATCAACGTTCCGATCCACCTGGTGTTTTAACTGACATAATGACTCACCAGATGTGTTTCAACCACAGCCTACACAACACGAGGAACTGGCTGGAAACCACCAGTGGGGCTCTCCTCCTTTGACACACAGACACTCAAAGCCACTGAAGACAAACTTCCCTTTAAGTCTTCACCTCTGTATGTTGTTTTGCTTTTTTTCATGCAAAAGACAGTTGCATAAACATACACAGACACACACACACACTCACTTGTTCTATCAGTGCGCTGTATTAGGGGCCTTTCTCAGATTGTACAGTGAAGTGGTCATGCAGTCCTCTCTGTGTGTAATCAATGATGAGGTCAGAGTGCCTGAGGGAGGACGAGCGGGAACTACATCATCGGAATCGGAATGCCATGATGCCGACTGGATGTGTCTCTCTGCCTGGCCCTGTGCCTGCTACCCATCTCACCCCATGCTGTATAGCATTCCCCATCAATGCTCCTAGTGTGTTTGTGTGTGTGTGTGTGTGTGTGTGTGTGTGTGTGTGTGTGTGTGTGTGTGTGTGTGTGTGTGTGTGTGTGTGTGTGTGTGTGTGTGTGTGTGTATTTGTTTGTTTGTTTGTTTGTTGGTGGCTTTGTGCCTGCATTCCTGATCAACGCTGCATGTCAAAATAATTATCATGGGAATTACAGCACTCAGGACTGTATGTGAGGAGAGGAGTGTGTGTGTGTGTGTGTGTGTGTGGATCATGAGAAAACAAAAAGATAATTACTTGAAACATTGGAGTGTATGATGAACTCATTATACTCCTGTCTCCTGTCTGCTGTTCATTACACTGAGAGACACTCCTGTCCTGTCTCCTGTCTGCTGTTCATTACACTGAGAGATACTCCTGTCTCCTGTTCATTACACTGAGAGACACACCTGTCTCCTGCCTGCTGTTCATTACACTGAGAGACACTCCTGTCTGCTGTTCATTACACTGAGAGATACTCCTGTCTCCTGTCTGCTGTTCATTACACTGAGAGACACTCCTGTCTCCTGTCTGCTGTTCATTACACTGAGAGACACTCCTGTCTCCTGTCTGCTGTTCATTACACTGAGAGACACTCCTGTCTGCTGTTCATTACACTGAGAGACACTCCTGTCTCCTGCCTGCTGTTCATTACACTGAGAGACACTCCTGTCTCCTGTCTGCTGTTCATTACACTGAGAGATACTCCTGTCTCCTGTCTGCTGTTCATTACACTGAGAGACACTCCTGTCTCCTGTCTGCTGTTCATTACACTGAGAGACACTCCTGCCTGCTGTTCATTACACTGAGAGACACTCCTGTCTCCTGTCTGCTGTTCATTACACTGAGAGACACTCCTGTCTCCTGTCTGCTGTTCATTACACTGAGAGACACTCCTGCCTGCTGTTCATTACACTGAGAGACACTCCTGTCTCCTGTCTCCTGTTCATTACACTGAGAGACACTCCTGTCTCCTGTCTGCTGTTCATTACACTGAGAGACACTCCTGTCTCCTGTCTGCTGTTCATTACACTGAGAGACACTCCTGTCTGCTGCCTGCTCTTCATTACACTGAGAGACACTCCTGTCTCCTGTCTGCTGTTCATTACACTGAGAGACACTCCTGTCTCCTGTCTGCTGTTCATTACACTGAGAGACACTCCTGTCTCCTGCCTGCTCTTCATTACACTGAGAGACACTCCTGTCTGCTGTTCATTACACTGAGAGACACTCCTGCCTGCTGTTCATTACACTGAGAGACACTCCTGTCTGCTGTTCATTACACTGAGAGACACTCCTGTCTGCTGTTCATTACACTGAGAGACACTCCTGTCTCCTGTCTGCTGTTCATTACACTGAGAGACACTCTTGTCTCCTGCCTGCTGTTCATTACACTGAGAGACACTCCTGTCCTGTCTCCTGTCTGCTGTTCATTCTGAGAGACACTCCTGTCTCCTGTCTGCTGTTCATTACACTGAGAGACACTCCTGTCTGCTGTTCATTACACTGAGAGACACTCCTGTCTGCTGTTCATTACACTGAGAGACACTCCTGTCTCCTGCCTGCTGTTCATTACACTGAGAGACACTCCTGTCTCCTGTCTGCTGTTCATTACACTGAGAGACACCCCTGTCTCCTGTCTGCTGTTCATTACACTGATAGACACTCCTGTCTGCTGTTCATTACACTGAGAGACACTCCTGTCTCCTGTCTGCTGTTCATTACACTGAGAGATACTCCTGTCTCCTGCCTGCTGTTCAATACACGGAGAGACACTCCTGTCTGCTGTTCATTACACTGAGAGACACTCCTGCCTGCTGTTCATTACACTGAGAGACACTCCTGTCTGCTGTTCATTACACTGGGAGATACTCCTGTCTCCTGTCTGCTGTTCAATACACTGAGAGACACTCCTGTCTCCTGTCTGCTGTTCATTACACTGAGAGACACTCCTGTCTCCTGTCTGCTGTTCATTACACTGAGAGACACTCCTGTCTCCTGTCTGCTGTTCATTACACTGAGAGACACTCCTGTCTCCTGTCTGCTGTTCATTACACTGAGAGACACACCTCTCTCCTGTCTGCTGTTCATTACACTGAGAGACACACCTCTCTCCTGTCTGCTGTTCATTACACTGAGAGACACTCCTGTCTGCTGTTCATTACACTGAGAGACACTCCTGCCTGCTGTTCATTACACTGAGAGACACTCCTGTCTCCTGTCTGCTGTTCATTACACTGAGAGACACTCCTGTCTCCTGTCTGCTGTTCATTACACTGAGAGACACTCCTGTCTCCTGTCTGCTGTTCATTACACTGAGAGACACACCTCTCTCCTGTCTGCTGTTCATTACACTGAGAGACACTCCTGTCTCCTGTCTGCTGTTCATTACACTGAGAGACACTCCTGTCTCCTGTCTGCTGTTCATTACACTGAGAGACACTCCTGTCTCCTGTCTGCTGTTCATTACACTGAGAGACACACCTCTCTCCTGTCTGCTGGTCATTACACTGAGAGACACTCCTGCCTGCTGTTCATTACACTGAGAGACACTCCTGTCTCCTGCCTGCTGTTCATTACACTGAGAGACACTCCTGTCTGCTGTTCATTACACTGGGAGATACTCCTGTCTCCTGTCTGCTGTTCATTACACTGAGAGACGCTCCTGTCTCCTGTCTGCTGTTCATTACACTGAGAGACACTCCTGTCTGCTGTTCATTACACTGAGAGACGCTCCTGTCTCCTGTCTGCTGTTCATTACACTGAGAGACACTCCTGTCTCCTGTCTGCTCTTCATTACACAGAGAGACACTCCTGTCTCCTGCCTGCTGTTCATTACACTGAGAGACACTCCTGTCTCCTGTCTGCTGTTCATTACACTGAGAGACACTCCTGTCTCCTGTCTGCTGTTCATTACACTGAGAGACACTCCTGCCTGCTGTTCATTACACTGAGAGACACTCCTGTCTCCTGCCTGCTGTTCATTACATGGAGAGACACTCCCGTCTGCTGTTCATTACACTGGGAGATACTCCTGTCTCCTGTCTGCTGTTCAATACACTGAGAGACACTCCTGTCTCCTGTCTGCTGTTCATTACACTGAGAGACACTCCTGTCTCCTGTCTGCTGTTCATTACACTGAGAGACACTCCTGTCTCCTGCCTGCTGTTCATTACACTGAGAGACACTCCTGTCTCCTGTCTCCTGTTCATTACACTGAGAGACACTCCTGTCTCCTGTCTGCTGTTCATTACACTGAGAGACACTCCTGCCTGCTGTTCATTACACTGAGAGACACTCCTGTCTCCTGTCTCCTGTTCATTACACTGAGAGACACTCCTGTCTCCTGTCTGCTGTTCATTACACTGAGAGACACTCCTGTCTCCTGTCTGCTGTTCATTACACTGAGAGACACTCCTGTCTCCTGTTCATTACACTGAGAGACACTCCTGTCTCCTGTCTGCTGTTCATTACACTGAGAGACACTCCTGTCTCCTGTCTGCTGTTCATTACACTGAGAGACACTCCTGTCTCCTGTCTGCTGTTCTGTAAGACACACCTACTATTCTTCATGTTCCTGTCACACAGAGGCCCCGTAGACACTCAAGTTGTAAACCTGATGTACAACGCATTTGCACATAATGGTTGTGATGCAGTGGAGAGAATGCCTGCACAAATATGTTTACACAGTATAGCTTGTGTTATTATTTTTGTACAGAAAAACTGTTTTCTCACAATGGCTGTGCCAAATTTGTTGTACATCAGTTGTACTATTTGAGTGTGTATGGGACCAACAAAGGGATTAGTGGTTAGGGTTTGAGATGTGTTTTCAGTTTGCTTAGTCATAGAAACAAGGGACAATGTTTTCATCTGTGAAATGATCTCTTGGATCAAGAATGATGACCTTAGCTATCTGTCACACTGTCAACAAAGCTCTGTTTTAGGTTTGAGTCGCTCTGTGTGACGTACGTCCCATCTCATGTCCTCTGGTGTTACCGGGGCAACATCTATATCTGATACACAGACAGAAACAAAACAAAATCTGTTAAATATTTTATTAAAGAAAGGAGTAACACATATAGAATTCTATTGCTGTAGTTTAGAAGTTGTAAAATGTAACAATGGAACCTGGTCAGTTGAAGACAAGGACGATGAACATGCTACATGGTAGCATACAGCAGTAATATGGTAGCATACAGCAACAGTACACAGTCAATAACCTGTCTAGGGGGTTAAAGGTCATCCTCTGGACTGGACACAACCCTGATGATAGAGAGAACCTCTAAACCAGTGGAGGCTCTTCAGATGAGGAAAGGGAGGACTATCGTCCTCAGTGAATTTCATAAAAACAAAAATAGTGAAACATTAAAAAAGTCATCCTTTTTAGATAGAACTGGACAAAATATATTCACGTCACCAAATAATTGATTAAAACACACTGTTTTGCAATGAAGGTCTATGGTAGCCTCAACAACACTCTGTAGAGTAGCACCATGGTGTAGCTGGACGACAGCTAGCTTCCGTCCTCCACTGGGTACATTGACTTCAATACAAAACCTAGGAGGCTCATGGTTCTCACCCCCTTCCATAGACTTACAGAGTAATTATGACATTTTCCGGAGCACGTCCTCCAACCTACAGAGCTCTTGCAGCATGAACTGACATGTTGTCCATCCAATCAAAGGATCAGAGAATTAATGTAGTACTGAAAGCATAAGCTACAGCTAGCTACCACTGTAGTGTATACAATGTGGTGAGTAGCTGACTCAAAGTCAGAGAAAGACAGTAGTTGAACAGTTTTTAACAAATTCATTTATTTCCCAAAATGAAGGAGAAGCAAGAGAGAAATAGAGAGAGAGAACTTAACTTTAACTTTCACTTAGCTAGCAAATGCATATAGCTAGTTTAGCCTACTCAAATACCGGCTCAAACAGAGAGGGATGCTATGTTAGCTAGCTGGCTATCCAACGCTGGAACTCTTCCAAGTCAAGGTAAGCGTTTGGTTTTATGAATTTATTGCCACCGGGGCTCGCCATTGTCACTGCCAAATGGCTTTCTGACTGTACGCCGTACTGCACGATTGTAGCGGTTTTACTAACGCGTTAGTTCTAGTAGTTCTAGTAGACTATGACTTGACAATGATGTAGGCTGTGTGTAGCAGTTAGCGGTTATGATGTGAACGTTTGGCTTGGAAAGGTTTTTTCACCTGGTCACAGACAGCTGATGTGTTGTTCACTGAAATCCACAA
This sequence comes from Salvelinus namaycush, assembly GCF_016432855.1. Lineage (NCBI taxonomy): Eukaryota > Metazoa > Chordata > Actinopteri > Salmoniformes > Salmonidae > Salvelinus > Salvelinus namaycush. Next base: position 8,426,843 of record NC_052313.1, on the reverse strand, counting down.
GCGAAGGGAAAAGGTGAGAGGAGTAGAGAGCGCAGATAGTTTAATTATATATACAACGAGCAACGTGACCATGCAGTTTTTATATGGCTGCTATGAAAGTGAACTGTTTTCGTGTGATCAGGTGGTGTATTCATTCCACCGATTCCGTTGAAAAACGTTTCTTAAACGGAAGCAAACAGAATAACACGGGGATAAACATACCTGAATTTGTCCGAAAGACTTGTTTGCAACTGTTGGACTAATGATTACAACCTAGATCAGCTAGATGCAGGCAAGAGTGTACAAGGTGGTATTGAATGTGTCACTGTTTGTCACCTTGATTACTCACAATTCCCTTGATCTGTGTGCATCTACGTTGTAAACTTTCATTCATAGGCTAGGTTGTAGCAACTTCATGATGGGAATCGGGACAATTTGAGTATCATCTAGCAGCCTAAACCTATAGATGTTACATTGAACTGGGTGAATGGAATATGAATGACAGGCATCCAACATGCTGTAATAGAAGTGAGGCCATGCTCATAAAGAAATGATCTCATGACCGCCACTGCTCTAAACCCCTAGAGATGAAGACACTGGAGGGACAACGGGATGTTTTATTCAACATATTACATTTCTTCTTTCTTGCGGTTGATCTTTCTTTCGTTGAGGAAAGGCTTCAAAGTTGAACATACTGTATGTCTTCAACACAAAGACACCACTCTCTCAGTGACCTGTGGATGTTTCAGCACCGGGCTGTTTCTTGACAGAGTAGTGTGTGTGCGTGTGTATTTGTATGTGTGTGTCAGCAGCGGCAGTCCCTCTCTCCTTCTGTCTCGGTTTAGTCTCTCCCACTCTCTCTCTCTCTCTCTCTCTCTCTCTCTCTCTCTCTCTCTCTCTCTCTCTCTCTCTCTCTCTCTCTCTCTCTCTCTCTCTCTCCCACTCTCTCTCTCTCTCCCACTCTCTCTCTCTCTCTCTCTCTCTCTCTCTCTCTCTCTCTCTCTCTCTCTCTCTCTCTCTCTCTCTCTCTCTCTCTCTGTCACACACAGATGGATGGACACACAGCAGATCACTAGAATGAGGCCATCCCTTTCTCTGTCCCTTCCCCATGTTACCTCACCTTTCTCTCTCTCTCTCCCTCTCTCTCTCTCTCTCTCTCTCAGAAATAGGGCTAAGCTTTTCTATTTCTGTCTCTCTATATTCCGAGATTACTCCCTGGCACTGGGTGTCTCTCTCTCTCTCTCTCTGCTGAGAGCGGAATAGTTTCACTCAGTGACCCTATTGACCTTAAGGACCTCCACCTACAGTATATATCTAATGGGACTATCCCTGATGCTCCTCCTCTTTCCCCCTACCCCGCTACACAGTTTCTCCCTGCAGTTAAGAGCTCCTTAAACTGAACCCCCGAAAAACATCTGGGTCAGATGGTGTAGATCCTTTCTTCTTTAAGGTTTCTGCCACTATCATCGCCAAGGCTATCTCTGACCTTTTTAACCTGTCTCTCCTTTCTGGGGAAGTTCCCAGTGCTTGGAAGGCAGCCACGGCGTGTCCTTTATTTAAAGGGGGAGATCAAGCTGATCCTAACTGTTATAGTTCAATTTCTATCTTGCACTGTTTATCAAAAGTGTTGGACAAACTTGTCAATAATTAACTGACTGGTTTTCTTGATGTCTATAATATTCTCTCTGGTCTCTCAGTCTGATTTATGGATGTGTCACTGCAACCTCCAATGTCTTAAATTATGTCACCACTACTCTTGACTCTAAGCAATGATGTGCTGCTATTTTATTGACTTGGCCAAAGCTTTTGATAGGTAGCCATTCCAAGTTGATCACCAAACATTTCTGTAAAAAACCCAACAATAAGCCCTATTCTTTATGTGTTTGCAGGGAGCTGCACTTGATTCAGCAGCTCTAGCGCCGGGAAGGCAAAGTGTTCCCATGTTGAACCATGTCATGTGTCTGAAGGTAGAACTCTGCCTACCCGCAGGCCCAGAGAAACAAATCAAGTGCACCTATAGGTCTACCGCTGTCCAATCAGATAGCTGAGATCACAGTGTCTAGTTTCCTCGTTCCATAGACTGTAAAAAGAAACCTTGAACACACAACATTTTTGAAACTCTGACTAGAGAGAGACTCAATGAATAAGTTCCTCTTTAAGGTGTTATTCAGCACATTGTTCAACAGTTTTATAAGACATAAAATGTGAGTTTCGGTAAGCTTGCGTTGTTATTATTTGAGAGTTGTGTCTTTTTTAATATCGAGGAATATTTCACTTTCTCTGGTCGTAGGAGTGACAACATGAATTGGTGCATGAGGCAGAAATAATGCAGTGCGACTTGAGTTTGGCCATCAGCTGGAAGACTGTGTCTGTCCCCTTTTCTCAGCGGAGGGAGCGAGAGAGAAGGGACAGTGAGTTGCGTGAGAGGCAGCCTCAGCTGCTCCCTCCCTCCCCTCAGACTGACCATCAGATGCAGGCCAATAGTCTACTCAAATTTTAAAAAGCAAACTATTATGCTCACTCAGCTGTGCCTCACAAGTAATACAGCAAATGATCTATTACCAGTGTGATCATTAACCTATATTTTGAAAATGGTATGAGAAGAACAACATTGGAGGGGCAAATAAAGTGTATGCAGTGATAATGTTTCTGAGCATTTTTTACATTTATTTTGGGTAACTTTCATTGTTGGACATAAAAGACTTTAAAAACAGTTTTGAAATGATTATGTATTAGTAAAACATTCTGTCTGTTTGGGCTTTTTGCGATCAATTTGACGTCTACAAATTATTTGTAATTATGTTCTGGCCCCCATCCACTCAAGAAAAAAATTGCCCGTGGATGAATTTAGTTAATGATCCCTGGTATAGAGCTTTATGAAATCACCTCATATAAGTACTTAGGAGTATGGCTAGACTACACTGTCCTTCTCTCAGCACATACAGTGGCTTGCGAAAGTATTCACCCCCTTAGCATTTTTCCTATTTTGTTGCCTTACAACCTGGAATTCAAATAGATTTTTTGGGGGGGGTTGTATCATTTGATTTACACAACATGCCTACCACTTTGAAGATGCAAAATATTTTTTATTGTGAAGCAAACAAGAAATAACACAAAAAACAGAAAACTTGAGCGTGCATAACTTTTCACCCCCCCCCCCCAAAGTCAATACTCTGTAGAGCTGCAAGTACGTCTCTTGGGGTATGTCTCTATAAGCTTGGCACATCTAGCCACTGGGATTTTTGCCCATTCTTCAAGGCAAAACTGCTCCAGCTCCTTCAAGTTGGATGGGTTCCGCTGGTGTACAGCAATCTTTAAGTCATACCACAGATTCTCAATTGGATTGAGGTCTGGGCTCTGACTAGGCTATTCCAAGACATTTAAATGTTTCACCTTAAACCACTCAAGTGTTTCTTTAGCAGTATAATTACGTTCATTGCCCTGCTGGAAGGTGAATCTCCGCCCCAGTCTCAAATGTCTGGAAAAAAGAAACAGGATTCCCTCAAGAATTTCCCTGTATTTAGCACCATCCATCATTCCTTCAATTCTGACCAGTTTCCCAGTCCCTGCCGATGAAAAACATCCCCACAGCACGATGCTGCCACCACCATGCTTCACTGTGGGGATGTGGTTCTCGGGGTGATGAGAGGTGTTGGGTTTGCGCCAGACATAGCGTTTTCCTTGATGGCCAAAAAGCTACATTTGAGTCTAATCTGACTAATCTGACTGTACCTTCTTCCATATGTTTGTGGTGTCTCCCATATTTTGTTGAGCACCAAATGTGTTTTCTTATTTTTTTCTTTAAGCAATGGCTTTTTTCTGGTCACTCTTCCGTAAAGCCCAGCTCTGTGGAGTGTGCAGCTTTTATTTTTTTATTTCACTTTTATTTCACCAGGTAGGCCAGTTGAGATCAAGTTCTCATTTGCAACTGCGACCTGGCTAAGATAAAGCAAAGCAGTTCGACACACACAACAACACAGAGTTGCACATGGAATAAACAAACATACAATCAATAATACAGTAGAAAAATCTATATACATCTATATATAGCATGTGCAAATGAGGTGAAATTCAGGTAGGATAAGAGAGGTAAGGCAATAAATAGGCCGTGGTGGCGAAGGAATTACAACATAGCAATTAAATACTGGAATGGTAGGATGTGCCGAAGATGAATGTGCAACTAGAGATACTGGGGTGCAAAAGAGCAAGATAAATAAATAAATACAGTATGGGGATGAGGTAGATTGTATGGGCTATTTACAGATGAGCTATGTACAGGTGCAGTGATCTGTGAGCTGCTCTGACAGCTGGTGCTTAAAGCTAGTGAGGGAGGTAAGAGTCTCCAGCTTCAGAGATTTTTGCAGTTCATTCCAGTCATTGGCAGCAGAGAACTGTAAGGAGAGGCGGCCAAAGGAAGAATTGGCTTTGGGGGTGACCAGTGAGATATACCTGCTGGTGCGCGTGCTACGGGTGGGTGCTGCTATGGTGACCAGTGAGCTGAGATAAGGCGGGGCTTTACCTAGCAGAGACTTGTAGATGACCTGGAGCCAGTGGGTTTGGCGACGAGTATGAAGTCAGGGCCAGCCAACGAGAGCGTACAGGTCGCAGTGGTGGGTAGTATATGGGGCTTTGGTGACAAAACAGATGGCACTGTGATAGACTGCATCCAATTTGCTGAGTAGAGTGTTGGAGGCTATTTTGTAAATGACATCGCCGAAGTCGAGGATTGGAGGATGGTCAGGTTTACGAGGGTATGTTTGGCAGCATGAGTGAAGGATGCTTTGTTGCAAAATAGGAAGCCGATTCTAGATTTAATTTTGGATTGGAAATGTTTAATGTGAGTCTGGAAGGAGAGTTTACAGTCTAACCAGACACCTAGGTATTTGTAGTTGTCAGAACCGTCCAGAGTAGTGATGCTGGACGGGCGGGCAGGTGCGGGCAGCGATCGGTTGAAGAGCATGCATTTAGTTTTACTTGCATTTAAGAGCAGTTGGAGGCCACGGAAGGAGAATTGTATGGCATTGAAGCTCATCTGGAGGTTTGTTAAAACAGTGTCCAAAGAAGGGCCAGAGGTTTAAAGTACTCCAATCTCTGCTGTGGAGCTTTGCAGCTCCTTCAGGGTTATCTTTGGTCTCTTTGTTGCCTCTCTTATTAATGCCCTCCTTGTCTGGTCCATGAGTTTTGGTGGGCCTCTCTTGGCAGGTTTGTTGTGGTGGCATATTGTTTCCATTTTTTAATAATGGATTAAATGGTGCTCCGTGAGATGTTCAAAGTTTCTGATATTTCTTTAGAACCCAACCCTGATCTGTACTTCTCCATAACTTTGTCCCTGACCTGTTTGGCGAGCTCCTTGGTCTTCATGGTGCCGCTTGCTTGGTGGTGCCCCTTGCTTAGTGGTGTTGCAGACTGGGGCCTTTCGGAAAAGGTGTATATATACTGAGATCATGTGACACTTAGATTGCACACAGGTAGACTTTATTTAGCTTCTTTGGGGTAGGGGGCAGTATTTTCACGTCCGGATGAAAAGCGTGCCCAGAGTAAACTGCCTGCTACTCAGGCCCAGATGCTAGGATATGCATATTATTAGTGGATTTGGATAGAAAACACTCTGAAGTTTCTAAAACTGTTTGAATGATGTCTGTGAGTATAACAGAACTCATATGGCAGGCAAAATCCTGAGAAAAAAATCCAACCAGGAAGTGGGAAATCTGAGGTTTGTAGTTTTTCAACTCTTTGCTTGTCCAAGATACAGTGGAAATGGGGTCATATTGCACTAAAGCTTCCACTAGATGTCAACAGTCTTTAGAACCTTGTTTGATGCTTCTACTGTGAAGTGGGGGTGAATGAGAGGAAATTGAGTAAGGTCTCTCCCAGAGTGCCACGAGCTGACCATGCGTGTTCACGTGAGAGAGTTAGCTTGAGTTCCATTGCATTTCTGAAGACAAAGGAATTCTCCGGTTGAAACATTATTGAAGATTTATGTTAAAAACATCCTAAAGATTGATTCTATACTTCGTTTGACATATTTCTACGGACTGTAACGGAACTTTTTGACTTTTCGTCTGCTCCTAGTGTTCGCGCCTCATGAATTTGGAATACTGGGGTAAACACGCTAACTTAAAGGAGCTATTTGGACATAAATTATGAACTTTATTGAACAAATCAAACATTTATTGTGTAACTGGGATTCCTGGGAGTTCCTGGGAGTGAAGATCATCAAAGGTAAGTGAATATTTATAATGGTATTTCTGACTTCTGTTGACTCCAACATGGCAGATATCTGTTTGGCTTGATTTGTCGTCTGAGCGCCGTACTCAGATTATTGCATGGTTTGCTTTTTCCGTAAAGTTTTTTTGAAATCTGACACAGCGGTTGAATTAAGGAGAAGTGGATCTAAAATTGCATGCATAACAGTTGCATCTTTTATCAATGTTTATTATGAGTATTTCTGTAAATTGATGTGGCTCTCTGCAAAATCACCGGATGTTTTGGAACTACTGAACATAACGCGCCAATGTAAACTCAGATTTTTGGATATAAATATGAACTTTACCGAACAAAACATACATGTATTGGGTAACATGAAGTCCTCTGAGTTTCATCTGATGGAGATCACCAAAGGTTCGGGATAAATTTTATCTCTATTTCTGCTTTTTGTGACTCCTCTCTTTGACTGGAAAAATGGCTGTGTTTTTCTGTGACTTGGCTCTGACCTAACATAATCGTTTGGTGTGCTTTTGTTGTAAAGCCTTTTTGAAATCGGACACTGTGGCTGGATTTACAACAAGTGTATCTTTAAAATGGTGTAAAATACATGTATGTTTCAGGAATTTTAATTATGGGATTTCTGTTGTTTTGAATTTGGCGCCCTGCAGTTTCACTGGGTGTTGACGAGGTGGGACGCTACCGTCCCACGTACCCTAGAGAGGTTAACTAATTATGTAACTTCTGAAGGTAATTGGTTAAACCAGATCTTATTTTGGGGCTTCATCGCAAAGGGGGTGAATACATACAGTTGAAGTCAGAAGTTTACATACACCTTAGCCAAATACATTTAAACTCAGTTTTTCACAATTCCTGACATTTAATCCTAGTAAAAATTCCCTGTCTTAGGTCAGTTAGGATCACCACTTTATTTTAAGAATGTGAAATGTCAGAATATAGTAGAGCGAATTATTTATTTCAGCTCTTATTTCTTTCATCACATTCCCATTGGGTCAGAAGTTTACATACACTCAATTAGTTTTGGTAGCATTGCCTTTAAATTGTTTAACTTGGGTCAAACGTTTAGGTAGCCTTACACAAGCTTCCCACAATACGTTGGGTGAATTTTGGCCCATTCCTCCTGACAGAGCTGGTGTAACTGAGTCAGGTTTGTAGGCCTCCTTGCTCGCACACGCTTTTTCAATGCTGCCCACACATTTTCTATGGGACTGAGGTCACGGCTTTGTGATGGTCACTCCAATACCTGACTTTGTTGTCCTTAAGCCATTTTGCCACAACTTTGGAAGTATGCTTGAAGTCATTGTCCATTTGGAAGACCCATTTGTGACCAAGCTTTAACTTCCTGACCGATGTCTTGAGATGTTGCTTCCATATATCCACATAATTTTCCTGCCTCATGATGCCATCTATTTTGTGAAGTGCACCAGTCACTCATGCAGCAAAGCACCCCCACAACATGATGCTGCCACCCCGTGCTTCACGGTTGGGATGGTGTTTTTCGGCTTGCAAGCATCCCCCTTTTTCCTCCAAACATAATGATGGTCATTATGGCCAAACAGTTCTATTTTTTTTCATCAGACCAGTGGACATTTCTCCAAAAAGTATGATCTTTGTCCCCATGTGCAGTTGCAAACCGTAGTCTGGCTTTTTTAGGGCGGTTTTGGAGCAGTGGCTTCTTCCTTGATGATCGCCCTTTCAGGTTATGTCGATATAGGACTCGTTTTACTGTGGATATAGATACTTTTGTACCTGTTTCCTCCAGCATCTTCACAAGGTCCTTTGCTGTTGTTCTGGGATTGATTTGCACTTTTCGCACCAAAGTATTTTCATCTCTAGGAGACAGAATGCATCTCCTTCCTGAGCGGTATGATGGCTGCGGGGTCCCATGGTGTTTATTCTTGCGTACTATTGTTTGTACAGATGAACGTGGTACCTTCAGGCGTTTGGAAATTGCTCCTAAGGATGAACCAGACTTGTGGAGGTCTACAATTTTAATTCTGAGGTCTTGGCTGATTTCTTTTGATTTTATTTCCCCATGATGTCAAGCATAGAGGCAATGAGTTTGAAGGTAGGCCTTGAAATACATCCACAGGTACACCTCCAATGGACTCAGATGATGTTAATTAGCCTATACCAAGCTTCTAAAGCCATGACATAATTTTCTGGAATTTTCCAAGCTGTTTAAAGGCACAGTCAACTTAGTGTATGTAAACTTCTGACCCACTGGAATTGTGATACAAGTTAAATAATCTGTCTGTAAACAATTGTTGGAAAAATTACTTGTGTCATGCACAAAGTAGATGTCCTAACCGACTTGCCAAAACTATAGTTTGTTAACAAGAAATGTGGTTGTAAAACGAGTTGTAATGACTCCAACCTAAGTGTATGTAAACTTCCGACTTCAACTGTATGCAGGCACCACTTTTCCGTTTTTTATTTTTAAGAATTGTTTGAAACAAGTCATTTTTTTCATTTCACTTCAACAATTTGAACAATTTTGTGTATGTCCATTACATGAAATCAAAATCAAAATCAATTTAAATTACAGGTTGTAATGCAACAAAATAGGAAAAACACCAAGGGTGATGAATACTTTTGAAAGGCACTGTATCCAAGCTGCAGGCTAAGGTTAAATCTAGACTTGGTTTCCTCCATCGTAACCGCTCCCTCTTTCACCCCTGCTGCCAACTAACCCTGATTCAGATGACCATCCTACCCGTGCTAGATTACGGACACGTAATTTATAGATCGGCAGGTAAGGGTGCTCTCAAGTGGCTAGATGTTCTTTACCATTTGGCCATCAGATTTTCCACCAATGCTCATTTTAGGACACATCACTGCACTCTATACTCCTCTGTAAACGGGTCATCTCTGTATACCCGTCGCTAGACCCACTGGTTGATGCTTATTTTTAAACCCTCTTAGGCCTCACTCCCCCCTATCTGAGATATCTACTGCAGCCCTCATCCTCCACATACAACACCGTTCTGCCAGTCACATTCTGTTAAAGGTCCCCAAAGCACACACATCCCTGGGTCACTCCTCTTTTCAGTTCGCTGCAGCTAGCGACTGGAACGAGCATGGAACTACCATGTTGTGTTTCTGTTGTGTTGCTACCATGTTGTGTTGTCATGTTGCTGCTACCATGCTGTGCTTCTGTTGTGTTGCTACCATGTTGTGATGTCTTGTGTTGCTACCATGTTGTGCTGCTGCCGTGTTGTTATCATGTTGTGTTTCTACCATGTTGTGTTTCTGCCATGTTGTGTTGTCATGTTGTGTTGCTGCCATGTTTTGTTGTCATGTTGTGTTGCTGCCATGTTGTGTTTGTCATGTTGTGTTGCTGCCATGTTGTGTTTGTCATGTTGTGTTGCTGCCATGTTGTGTTGTCATGTTGTGTTGTTGCCATGTTTTGTTGTCATGTTGTGTTGCTGCCATGTTGTGTTGTCATGTTGTGTTGCTGCCATGTTTTGTTGTCATGTTGTGTTGCTGCCATGTTGTGTTTGTCATGTTGTGTTGCTGCCATGTTTTGTTGTCATGTTGTGTTGCTGCCATGTTGTGTTGTCATGTTGTGTTGCTGCCATGTTTTGTTGTCATGTTGTGTTGCTGCCATGTTGTGTTTGTCATGTTGTGTTGCTGCCATGTTTTGTTGTCATGTTGTGTTGCTGCCATGTTGTGTTTGTCATGTTGTGTTTCTACCATGTTGTGTTGCTGCCATGTTGTGTTGTCATGTTGTGTTGCTGCCATGTTTTGTTGTCATGTTGTGTTGCTGCCATGTTGTGTTTGTCATGTTGTGTTGCTGCCATGTTGTGTTTGTCATGTTGTGTTGCTGCCATGTTGTGTTGTCATGTTGTGTTGTTGCCATGTTTTGTTGTCATGTTGTGTTGCTGCCATGTTGTGTTGTCATGTTGTGTTGCTGCCATGTTTTGTTGTCATGTTGTGTTGCTGCCATGTTGTGTTGTCATGTTGTGTTGCTGCCATGTTTTGTTGTCATGTGTTGCTGCCATGTTGTGTTGTTGTCTTAGGTCTCTCTTTTTGTAGTGTTTTGGTGTCTCTCTAGTCATGATGTGGGTTTTGTCCAACATTTACATTTTGAATCCTGTCTCCGCAGGCCATCTTCGTAAATACAAATGTATTCTTAACTGACTTGCCTAGTTAGAAAAAGGTTCAATAACTTAGTTTATTTTTTATCCCGCGTTCTGGCATTTTGACCACCTGTAATTTTTGTTCAAGGAAATGGATGATTAGACATGTTGTTTTAACACCTGATGATCAAATAGATGTTTTCTGTCTCAAAAACAGTGAAAATGTGTAACTTGTATAACAATTAGGGTTTCAAACAGGGAAAAACGTAGTGTTTCCACAACAGGGTTGGGATTTGGACATTGGACCAGGCAAAACACTATGGACACCAGACTGCTGTCTTTTAATCAACGAATATCTTCAAAATTAGCCAATTTAGTTGTTGAATGTGTTCTGTGGATGAAGGGTTTGCACTGTTGCTAACAAGTAAAGACAAATCTTACAAAATGTAAAACATGATCCAACAACCTTGGACATGGAACCCTGTTACTCGTGCACAGTATAGAACAATGTCATCCACACTAAAGACACACCTCTTCACTTCTCTGTCGTCTTAGTTACAGAACAATGTCATCCACACTAAAGACACACCTCTTCACTTCTCTGTCGTCTTAGTTACAGAATAATGTCATCCACACTAAAGACACACCTCTTCACACAGATTCTCTGTCGTCTTAGATACAAAACAATGTCATCCACACTAAAGACACACCTCTTCACACAGATTCTCTGTCGTCTTAGTTACAGAACAATGTCATCCACACTAAAGACACACCTCTTCACACAGATTCTCTGTCGTCTTAGTTACAGAACAATGTCATCCACACTAAAGACACACCTCTTCACACAGATTCTCTGTCGTCTTAGTTACAGAACAATGTCATCCACAATAAAGACACACCTCTTCACACAGATTCTCTGTCGTCTTAGTTACAGAACAATGTCATCCACACTAAAGACACACCTCTTCACACAGATTCTCTGTCGTCTTAGTTACAGAACAATGTCATCCACACTAAAGACACACCTCTTCACTTCTCTGTCGTCTTAGTTACAGAACAATGTCATCCACACTAAAGACACACCTCTTCACTTCTCTGTCGTCTTAGTTACAGAATAATGTCATCCACACTAAAGACACACCTCTTCACACAGATTCTCTGTCGTCTTAGTTACAAAACAATGTCATCCACACTAAAGACACACCTCTTCACACAGATTCTCTGTCGTCTTAGTTACAAAACAATGTCATCCACACTAAAGACACACCTCTTCACACAGATTCTCTGTCGTCTTAGTTACAAAACAATGTCATCCACATTAAAGACACACCTCTTCACTTCTCTGTCGTCTTAGTTACAGAACAATGTCATTCACACTAAAGACACATCTCTTCACTTCTCTGTCGTCTTAGTTACAGAACAATGTCATCCACACTAAAGACACACCTCTTCACTTCTCTGTCGTCTTAGTTACAGAACAATGTCATCCACACTAAAGACACACCTCTTCACTTCTCTGTCGTCTTAGTTACAGAACAATGTCATCCACAATAAAGACACACCTCTTCACACAGATTCTCTGTCGTCTTAGTTACAGAACAATGTCATCCACAATAAAGACACACCTCTTCACTTCTCTGTCGTCTTAGTTACAGAACAATGTCATCCACAATAAAGACACACCTCTTCACACAGATTCTCTGTCGTCTTAGTTACAGAACAATGTCATCCACAATAAAGACACACCTCTTCACACAGATTCTCTGTCGTCTTAGTTACAGAACAATGTCATCCACACTAAAGACACACCTCTTCACACAGATTCTCTGTCGTCTTAGTTACAGAACAATGTCGTTCACACTAAAGACACACCTCTTCACACAGATTCTCTGTCGTCTTAGTTACAGAACAATGTCATTCACACTAAAGACACACCGCTTCACACAGATTGTCTGTTGTCTTAGCTTTCCATCCTCCGTCTAGTTCACTTCTCTGGTTAGTCTGTCATCATGTTTAGTCTATTTTTATATCCCGACTTATTTTAATGTGCTTTTTATCCTGCTGATTTCCTTCTGTATGTTAAGTGACTTTGGGTGTCTTGAAAAGCACTTAAAATAAAGTGTAATATGATTATGAATGAAACTTTTTTCAAATGTAAATTCATAACAGTTTGAAGTGCATTTAAAAAAACAACAACATTCAAATCCTTTTGAAGCTGCTAAGCAGTTATGCAGAACCCAGTGCAAGAGCTGGGAGCCACATCAATCCACTACAGAACAGATTAGGATTTGTGAAGGACACACATTAATCTGCTTTAAGAACAAGCCCGCGCCCTACATTTAAAACATCACAACTTCAGCTATGTGCATGGCCAGGTACAGTACGTGCAAAGGCAAAATTTCACACACACAGCGATCGTCTCACGTAGAATTTAGACACCATTGAACAATTTCGCTGCTCAGTTATTCCATGAATTCCTGATTATACACCACACAAATCACTTAAATCAGCCACACACGCACACAAATGTATAGAAGCACACACACACACAAACACACAGTCGTTCCCTGGAAGTACCTCTCAGGGTGATTGTTTCAGGGTTGAGCCGTGAGTGTCTGGCATTATTTTTAGCCTCAGCACTCTACAGGCTTGTCTCATACCCCCCCTCCACCCAACCAACCACCCACCCACCCACGCACGCACTCACACACAGACACACACAAACAAACACACACACAAACACACACACAAAACCTGTTGCTTTAAACCATCACCTGACATTAATCATGATTGCAGGTTAACGCAAACACACCTTCTCAGCCACCAACATAGCTGTTAGTCAGGCCCTCGAGAGCTGCACTCCTTCTGCTTTTCTTTTAACACTAAGATTAAGAGGCATTTATTTGGCAATTGTAAACAGTGACCAACCGAAATGTGACTACTGCTTTATCCCAACCCCCGAAAGACACACATACATATAGAGGTTGGAGAAGGGGACTGTTACATACATATAGAGGTTGGAGAAGGTGACTGTTACATACATATAGAGGTTGGAGAAGGGGACTGTTACATAGATATAGAGGTTGGAGAAGGGGACTGTTACATAGATATAGAGGTTGGAGAAGGGTACTGTTACGTAGATATAGAGGTTGGAGAAGGGGACTGTTACATAGATATAGAGGTTGGAGAAGGGGACTGTTACATAGATATAGAGGTTGGAGAAGGGGACTGTTACATAGATATAGAGGTTGGAGAAGGGGACTGTTACATAGATATAGAGGTTGGAGAAGGGGACTGTTACATACATATAGAGGTTGGAGAAGGGGACTGTTACATAGATATAGATGTTGGAGAAGGGGACTGTTACATATATATAAAGGTTGGAGAAGGGGACTGTTACATAGATATAGAGGTTGGAGAAGGGGACTGTTACATACATATAGAGGTTGGAGAAGGGGACTGTTACATACATATAGAGGTTGGAGAAGGGGACTGTTACATACATATAGAGGTTGGAGAAGGGGACTGTTACATAGATATAGAGGTTGGAGAAGGGGACTGTTACATAGATATAGAGGTTGGAGAAGGGGACTGTTACATATATATAAAGGTTGGAGAAGGGGACTGTTACGTAGATATAGAGGTTGGAGAAGGGGACTGTTACATAGATATAGAGGTTGGAGAAGGGGACTGTTACGTAGATATAGAGGTTGGAGAAGGGGACTGTTACATACATATAGAGGTTGGAGAAGGGGACTGTTACATAGATATAGATGTTGGAGAAGGGGACTGTTACATATATATAAAGGTTGGAGAAGGGGACTGTTACGTTGATATAGAGGTTGGAGAAGGGGACTGTTACATACATATAGAGGTTGGAGAAGGGGACTGTTACATACATATAGAGGTTGGAGAAGGTGACTGTTACATACATATAGAGGTTGGAGAAGGGGACTGTTACATAGATATAGAGGTTGGAGAAGGGGACTGTTACATAGATATAGAGGTTGGAGAAGGGGACTGTTACATATATATAAAGGTTGGAGAAGGGGACTGTTACGTAGATATAGAGGTTGGAGAAGGGGACTGTTACATAGATATAGAGGTTGGAGAAGGGGACTGTTACATAGATATAGAGGTTGGAGAAGGGGACTGTTACATAGATATAGAGGTTGGAGAAGGGGACTGTTACATAGATATAGAGGTTGGAGAAGGGGACTGCCACAATGGGCGCCGGTGAAGCAGTTGTTGTGGGAGGTTAAGTGCCTTGCTTAAGGGCACAATGGCATCTAGGATTTTATACCAGCAACCCTCTGGTTGCCAGCTCACTTCCAAACAGATTATTTTCCCAGTCAGACCCAGGATTCAAACTGACAAACCTCCGGTTGCTGGCTTGTCTCTCTAACAGCTTGGCTACCTGCCGCGGCTACTAAAATATATACATTTGACTCCTAGTAGAAAGAATACCCCAAGTTTACTGTCTCTATTGTGCTGTCCTTTATTCCTCTCCTTTGTTCCCAACAACTCTTCTATCATTTCTCTGTCTCCATCTCCCCTCCTTTGTTCCCAATAACTCTTCTATCATTTTTCTGTCTCCATCTCCTCTCCTTTGTTCCCAATAACTCTTCTATCATTTTTCTGTCTCCATCTCCTCTCCTTTGTTCCCAATAACTCTTCTATCATTTTTCTGTCTCCATCTCCTCTCCTTTGTTCCCAATACCTCTTCTATCATTTCTCTGTCTCCATCTCCTCTCCTTTGTTCCCAATAACTCTTCTATCATTTTTCTGTCTCCATCTCCTCTCCTTTGTTCCCAATACCTCTTCTATAATTTCTCTGTCTCCATCTCCTCTCCTTTGTTCCCAATACCTCTTCTATAATTTCTCTGTCTCCATCTCCTCTCCTTTGTTCCCAATACCTCTTCTATAATTTCTCTGTCTCCATCTCCTCTCCTTTGCCTCTCTCCACTCATCTACCCCCCCCCCCCCATCCTCCCTCTCTGGCAGTAGTGTTTGTTTTGGCTGATGACGTGTTGGCCTTCCGGAAAACACTGGGACTTTTCCAGGAGATTCCAAGCTGTATACACACACATTTCACTGGCATTCCAAAAACACGGCATTCCAAAAACACGGCATGACAGAAAGCGGTAGGAGTTTTCCACAAGGATCGAAATTCTGTTTTAACAGCAAACAAAACTGATTTAATGTTGACGGTATGATATTAGTTTTGGACCGTACATACAGGCCTCCCGTTGTTGTCTAACCTCATTGACACTGGCTTGGATCTCATATCATGTTTCTCCAGTTAAGCATCAGAACAGAACTAGCACTGTCAACTAGATTGTCTATTCAGGAACCAACTTTGACATGCAGGCAGGCAGGCAGGCACGGACACGGACACGCACACACACACACACTGTGGCCTTCCCGGAACAGTAGCCACCTCAGCGCTATAGGTAGAGAGGGTGGGAGGGAGAAACAGAGCTGTTGAAGACAGAACAGTAAAACGCCTGTGACTGTCTGAGAGACTTTTAAACCTTTTCTCTCTCTCTCGCTCGCTCTCACACACAGACGGGGCTGATGGTGGCGTGTTACCAGGGTTACGTTGACGTTGTCATAGCGTTGGCTCAGTGTTGTCACCTGGATGTCAACTGGCAGGACACTGAGGGGAATACCGCCCTCATCACAGCTGCACAGGCAGGTACGACACACACAAACACACACACCCGCATGCGCACACACAGGTCCACAAACACACACAACCACACACACCTACATGTGCACACATAGACCCACACAGTTCAAAAAGGTTCACAAGGCTCTCGCCCCCCCCCCCCCTCCAGGTCACATAATGATCAGTAACTACCTGTTGAACTACTTCCCTGGTCTGGACATAGAGAGGAGGAACTGCCATGGCTTCACTGCTCTGATGAAGGCTGCTATGCAAGGCAGGGTGGAGTGTGTACGAGCCCTGATGCTAGCAGGTAATTACACAAATGGACAAACAAATTCACCTTGTTTATATTTAACTTACTTTAACATATATTTCATCATTCATATTTCAATAATATTTACCTGAAAACAGTAATTTAAAGCAGAAATAACATCTACCAGTAGGGTTCAATTTGACATCTGAAGGATCTCGTCATACATTGATCTCCTTGCCTCTCTCCTCCTTTCTCTCCTACTCTCCTCTCTCTCCTACTCTCTCCTCCTCTTTCCTCCCTCTCCTCCTCCTCTCTCTCCTACTCTCTCCTCCCTCTCCCTCCTACTATCTCCTCCTCTTTCCTCCCTCTCCTCCACTCTCTCCTACTCTCTCTCCTACTCTCTCCTCCCTCTCCCTCCTACTATCTCCTCCTCTTTCCTCCCTCTCCTCCACTCTCTCCTACTCTCCTCCTCTCTCCTCCTCTCTTTCTCCTCTGTAAGGAGCTGACATGGAGGCAAGGGACTTTGGTCGTCAGCTGACCTCCAGAGAGTGGGCGTTTTTCACAGGACGCTACGACAGCGCCTGGGCCATGACACGCCTCCACTCCAGACCCTGTCCTTATCAACTGTGTGACGCATACAGGTAGAATATACTTGATGAGTGATGATGATGATGAGGATGGCGATGATGATGGGGATGATGATGAGGATGATGGTGATTATGAGGATGGTGGTGATGATGATGAGGATGGTGGTGATGATGATGGTGGTGATGATGATGAGGATGATGATGGTGAGGATGATGATTGTGATGAGGATGATGATGATGATGAGGATGGTGATGATGGTGATGATGATGAGGATGGTGGTGATGATGATGATGGTGGTGATGATGATGAGGATGATGGTGGTGAGGATGGTGAGGATGATTGTGATGATGATGATGGTGATGAGGATGATTCTGCTGATGATGGAGGTGATGATTCTTATTATCATTATACGATGTCATCGGTATAATTTCATATTGCAATTCTTCCAATATTATTTCCTAATCTGATATAATTGTTCCAGTCCAGAGTGGCCCCAGCTGGCGTCTCTAGTATCTAAGGCCCGGGAGCCTCGAGGCTGTATGCAGCGTATATCAGACACCATACGAAACGCTCTGACATTTGCCAACATCACAGAGCCTCACGACGAAGGAGTATTAGATCACCTAGTCACCATGACAACAGCACTGGGGAGCCCCTTCGTGGCAATGGCTTGTTCCACAGTGAGTTAGAAACTTATGTTTCTTTGTTCCTCTCACTTCTACTGTATTTAAACTCTCTCTCTGTCTTCATGTTCTCATTGCTCACCCCCCCCCTTCCTCTTATATATACCTGTTTGTACTTGCTCTTCAGGTGTGTCCAGCAAGCCCACCCTGCGTGGGTAAACGTCGTTACTCCGTCCCAGAGATCCTCCGACGCCAACGGGCCAAAGAACTGAAAACCCAGAACCCTGAGAGGCTCGACAACCACAGCAAACTCTTCCAGAACTCACAGGTCACTCTGGTGCCCAAATCTCCAAAGGACCGGCGAACCATCCTGCTGCCGTCGATCAAAAACCCCACCACGACTAACCCTACCCTCGGTAAGGTGTCTGGGGCTGGGGCCTCTTCCTCCATGGCCCTGAGAAAGACTAGCCTGCTGCCTCTGGGTATGGTGAAGTGTAGCAGTGTGCGGCCGGGGATGTCCATTCCCAAGGTGAGAATCTCTAAGGCCCCAACGCCGACCTTTGAACCTGAGAGGGTCCACAGGAAGAGCAGTTTTAAAGACGGAGGGGGCGACTTCCTGCAGCTTCCCAAGTGGAGGTATAAAGAACTGAAGGAGGAGAGGAAGAGAGCGGAGGAGGCGGAGAGGAGGAGGGTGGAGGCGGCCACGAGGCGGCACCTGGGTTCCAGGAAGAGGAAATGACATCGTAGGAGGAAGTGATGTCACTCCACCCTGTCCTCCACTGTTGCCTAGGTAGCAGTTCAGAGTTATTTGTTTTGCTTTTTGAGGCAGTAAAAGTGACAGTGCTTTATTTTCTAATGCATTTGATTCACAAAATCAGCAGTATTTTTATAGTGTGATTTCTGTATTACCTGACACTTACCCAGGCTACAAATCCATATGATCTGACTGTGTACAGATCATGTTTCACTAATATATCTGACACATCACACGTTGAAACTTTATTGCCTAAAATGATGATACTATACGCTTCGGGAAGGGTTAGAATGGGACAAATATAAAGGGTTAAAATATTGCGTAGCCTATAAAACCTTTGAGTAAGCCTACCAGCATGTCAAACTGACTTATCGTCAAAGATAAACATAAGATAAGCATTATTTTGTAACCAATGGCATTTGACTGACATTTTTAGATAGGAATTGTGCTTTGATATGTTGAAATGGCATCTACTTTATATTGGCTTTTTGAAAGCTTTTCTAATTCTGTGAATGTATTTTGCATATAGATTGTACCTCATCGGGTATTTTTTTATGAGTATACTATATATAAACAGTTTTTATTTTATAATAAAGTAGGCATATTTTGAGAATGTGAATAAAAAAAGAAATGTCTTAGAGCAATATTATGTATCAAATGGGGGGAAACTAAAACTATATCCTGAAATGTTTACATGTTATGAATGAGATCAAAGTATTGCTACTCTGACCTCAGATCAACATCTAGGAGCACCTTCATCATGTGCTTATTACAAACACAGGTGTGTATTCCGATCAAACAGAAGCCATACTATTGGTTGAGAAGTTGAACAGAAAATAAAGGATGAAAATAATAGCTGGGAGGTAGGATCACAAATGGCAACTGGAAAGTCTTGATATAATATAGTATTATTTTGGTAGGGATTTATATAATATAGTATTATTATGGTAGGGGTTGATATAATATAGTATTATTTTGGTAGGGATTTATATAATATAGTATTATTTTGGTAGGTATTTATATAATATAGTATTATTATGGTAGGGATTTAGATAATATAGTATTATTATGGTAGGGATTGATATAATATTATTATGGTAGGGATTGAAGAGAACAATCTAGAAGAAAAAGAAACGCACACCTATTTAGGCGAGGTGCTGGTTAGCGGAGTAGAAAACTTAAAAATAAAGGAGAGCCGCACACTCTAGGAGCTCAGATGCAAAAGTATTTAATTTACCAACGTTTTGACAGGCAAGCTGTCTTCTAAATATTTTTGCATCTGAGCTCCTAGAGTGTGCGGCTCTCCTTTATTTTTAGGGATTGAAGAGAAGACAATATCACAGTGATAACCCCAAAGACAGGACTGGCTTTAAGTGCCATATTTTAGGTGTGTCTAACAGCCAATGTGATAAGTTGCTATGGAGTTACTAGGAAGCAGTGGTTGGCCCCAAAAATAATTTATGTAAACAAATGGAGCAGGCTAGGCAGCAGGAGCGTAACACTAAAAGGCTTTCCCAGACATATCACAAAGACTCCAGGTGAATTCTGTGTCTGCCCTGGTCCCCCTTTAAAAGGAATGGACGAAAACTCTCTACACTCTCTGCTTATACGAGTCCAATTTTTAAAAAGTCTTTAGTGAACACGTGTACACTTCTCTCAGGAAGCCACGCTATGGATTTACGAAACAGATTCACAAGATTTTGTTTGTTTGAGTGGTAATGGAACTACAATGGGACCAGCAATATCTAGTCCGTGTACTCTACAATATTCTTGTTTATGGTGAATAAAAACACAACTGGATTGCAATGCGCTCTACTGTTTGTGTTTGTGAGGGTGAGTGACTCTTTCTAAAACATAAAAAAGGTGGTGCATCATTTCCTGATAAGTACCAGGTGCATCATTTCCTGATAAGTACCAGGTGCATCATTTCCTGATAAGTACCAGGTGCATCATTTCCTGATAAGTACCAGGTGCATCATTTCCAATAGTCAATAACTATTCAACCCCTTTGTTATGGCAAGCCAACATAAGAATTTGCTTAACAAGTCACATAATAAGCGTGGACTCACTCTGTGTGCAAAAATAGTGTTTAAGACGATTTTTAAATGACTACCTCATCTCTGTATATGTATAATGTATAATGTCCCTAAGTCGAGCAAAGAATTTCAAACATAGATTTAACCACAAAGACTAGAGGTTTTCCAATGCCTCGCTAAGAAGGGCACCTATTGGTAAAAGTGTAAAAAATAAATAAACAGACATTGAATATCCTTTGAGCATGCTGCAAGTTATGAATTAGGCTTTGGATGGTGTATCAATACACCCAGTCACTACAAAGATACAAGCGTCCTTCCTAACTCAGTTGCTGGAGAGGAAGGAAACCACTCAGGGATTTCACCATGCCGCTAGCGGTGACATTAAAACAGGTACAGAGCTTAATGGCTGTGATAGGAGAAAACTGAGGATGGATCAACAACATTGTAGTTATTACACAATACTAACCTAAATTACAGAGTGGAAAGAAAGAAGCCTGTACAGAATACAAATATTCCCAAAACATGCATCCTGTTTGCAATAAGGCACTAACGTAACACTGTAAAAAAATGTGGCAAAGAAATGAACTTGATACAAAGCATTAGGTTTGCTGTAAATCCAACACAACACACCACTCAGTATCACTCTTCATATGTTCAAACATGGTGGTGGCTGCATCATGTTATGGGTACGCTTGTCATCTGAGTTTTTTTAAATAAAAGTAAACAGAATAGAGCTAAGCACAGGAAAAATCCTAGAGGTATAGTCTGCTTTCCAACAGACTCTGGGAGACAAATTCACCTTTCAGCAGGAAAATAACCTAAAGCACAAGGCCAAATCTACACTGGAGATGCTTACCAAGACGACACTGAATGTTCCTGAGTGGCCTAGTTACAGTTGTGACTTTAATCTGCTTGAAAATCTATGACAAGACTTGATAATGGCTGTCTAGCAATGATCAACAACTAACTTGACAGAGCTGGAAGGATTTTTTAAAGAATAATGAGAAAATATTGTACAATCCAGGTATGAAAAGCTCTTAGAGACTCACCCAGAAAGACTCACAGCTGTAATCACTCTTAGAGACTTACCCAGAAAGACTCACAGCTGTAATCACTCTTAGAGACTTACCCAGAAAGACTCACAGCTGTAATCACTCTTAGAGACTTACCCAGAAAGACTCACAGCTGTAATCACTCTTAGAGACTTACCCAGAAAGACTCACAGCTGTAATCACTCTTAGAGACTTACCCAGAAAGACTCACAGCTGTAATCACTCTTAGAGACTTACCCAGAAAGACTCACAGCTGTAATCACTCTTAGAGACTCACCCAGAAAGACTCACAGCTGTAATCACTCTTAGAGACTTACCCAGAAAGACTCACAGCTGTAATCACTCTTAGAGACTTACCCAGAAAGACTCACAGCTGTAATCACTCTTAGAGACTTACCCAGAAAGACTCACAGCTGTAATCACTCTTAGAGACTTACCCAGAAAGACTCACAGCTGTAATCACTCTTAGACTTACCCAGAAAGACTCACAGCTGTAATCACTCTTAGAGACTTACCCAGAAAGACTCACAGCTGTAATCACTCTTAGACTTACCCAGAAAGACTCACAGCTGTAATCACTCTTAGAGACTTACCCAGAAAGACTCACAGCTGTAATCACTCTTAGACTTACCCAGAAAGACTCACAGCTGTAATCGCTGCCAAAGGTGACTCTAACATGTATTGACTCAGGGGTGTGAATACTTATGTAAATGAGATATTTCTGTATTATTCTCACTTTGTCATTATGCGGTTTTGATTGTAAATGAGTGAGAAACATGTTTTTAAATTCATTTTGAATTCAGGCTGTAACGTTTTAATTTTTTATAACTCAAGGGGTAAGAATACTTTCTGAAAAGCACTGCAATTAGCAGTGGAAACAGTCATGTACAAGCCATCATTATGAAGGGAGAGGGATAGGCTGCAGACAGAGAGCCATAAGATAATATTAAAATCACTGTTATGAAAAGAAGCAGTCTGAGATAGTCACCTGAGATTATAAACCCTGAGACATGGTCAGCAATTCTGTCAGCCTGGCATCTCTCCATCTGCATATCCACCTCCTAACCACAGATCTAGGATCAGAGTCGTCAAAACCCAATCCTTACCATATCCAAACGTATAACAGGGCTGGGAAACTCAGACTGACACACTCTGCTGGGAGACAGGGGGTACTGCACGGCAGGCTCAATTTACTGTCACAATGAAAATACAAACATATGATCACTGATTTAGAAAATGGCCATGATAAGGCTTTATAAATAAGCATGACTACTATTTTATCCAGTCTTAGTCCTTCAGTATCAGAGGTCTGTGTCAGTGGGAAATAGTATCAGAGTAGAGGTCTGTGTCAGTGGGACATAGTATCAGAGTAGAGGTCTGTGTCAGTGGGACATAGTATCAGAGTAGAGGTCTGTGTCAGTGGGACATAGTATCAGAGTAGAGGTCTGTGTTAGTGGGACATAGTATCAGAGTAGAGGTCTGTGTTAGTGGGACATAGTGTCAGTATCAGAGTAGAGGTCTGTGTTAGTGGGACATAGTATCAGAGTAGAGATCTGTGTTAGTGGGACATAGTATCAGAGTAGAGGTCTGTGTTAGTGGGACATAGTATCAGAGTAGAGGTCTGTGTTAGTGGGACATAGTATCAGAGTAGAGGTCTGTGTTAGTGGGACATAGTATCAGAGTAGAGGTCTGTGTTAGTGGGACATAGTATCAGAGTAGAGGTCTGTGTTAGTGGGACATAGTGTCAGAGTAGAGGTCTGTGTTAGTGGGACATAGTATCAGAGTAGAGGTCTGTGTTAGTGGGACATAGTATCAGAGTAGAGGTCTGTGTTAGTGGGACATAGTATCAGAGTAGAGGTCTGTGTTAGTGGGACATAGTATCAGAGTAGAGGTCTGTGTTAGTGGGACATAGTATCAGATTAGAGGTCTGTGTTAGTGGGACATAGTATCAGAGTAGAGGTCTGTGTTAGTGGGACATAGTATCAGAGTAGAGGTCTGTGTTAGTGGGACATAGTATCAGAGTAGAGGTCTGTGTTAGTGGGACATAGTATCAGAGTAGAGGTCTGTGTTAGTGGGACATAGTATCAGAGTAGAGGTCTGTGTTAGTGGGACATAGTATCAGAGTAGAGGTCTGTGTTAGTGGGACATAGTATCAGAGTAGAGGTCTGTGTTAGTGGGAAATAGTGTCAGAGTAGAGGTCTGTGTTAGTGGGACATAGTATCAGAGTAGAGGTCTGTGTTAGTGGGACATAGTATCAGAGTAGAGGTCTGTGTTAGTGGGACATAGTATCAGAGTAGAGGTCTGTGTTAGTGGGACATAGTATCAGAGTAGAGGTCTGTGTCAGTGGGACATAGTATCAGAGTAGAGGTCTGTGTCAGTGGGACATAGTATCAGAGTAGAGGTCTGTGTCAGTGGGACATAGTATCAGAGTAGAGGTCTGTGTCAGTGGGACATAGTATCAG
Source organism: Salvelinus namaycush (assembly GCF_016432855.1). Lineage (NCBI taxonomy): Eukaryota > Metazoa > Chordata > Actinopteri > Salmoniformes > Salmonidae > Salvelinus > Salvelinus namaycush. The sequence goes on along the minus strand of NC_052313.1, from coordinate 8,403,118 downwards.
AGTAGAGGTCTGTGTTAGTGGGACATAGTATCAGAGTAGAGGTCTGTGTCAGTGGGACATAGTATCAGAGTAGAGGTCTGTGTCAGTGGGACATAGTATCAGAGTAGAGGTCTGTGTTAGTGGGACATAGTATCAGATTAGAGGTCTGTGTTAGTGGGACATAGTATCAGCGTAGAGGTCTGTGTTAGTGGGACATAGTGTCAGAGTAGAAGTCTGTGTTAGTGGGACATAGTGTCAGTATCAGAGTAGAGGTCTGTGTTAGTGGGACATAGTATCAGATTAGAGGTCTGTGTCAGTGGGACATAGTATCAGATTAGAGGTCTGTGTTAGTGGGACATAGTATCAGAGTAGAGGTCTGTGTTAGTGGGACATAGTATCAGAGTAGAGGTCTGTGTTAGTGGGACATAGTATCAGAGTAGAGGTCTGTGTCAGTGGGACATAGTATCAGAGTAGAGGTCTGTGTTAGTGGGACATAGTATCAGAGTAGAGGTCTGTGTTAGTGGGACATAGTATCAGTATCAGAGTAGAGGTCTGTGTTAGTGGGACATAGTATCAGAGTAGAGGTCTGTGTTAGTGGGAAATAGTATCAGAGTAGAGGTCTGTGTTAGTGGGACATAGTATCAGAGTAGAGGTCTGTGTTAGTGGGACATAGTATCAGAGTAGAGGTCTGTGTTAGTGGAAAATAGTATCAGAGGTCTGTGTTAGTGGGACATAGTATCAGAGTAGAGGTCTGTGTTAGTGGGACATAGTGTCAGAGTAGAGGTCTGTGTTAGTGGGACATCGTATCAGTATCAGAGTAGAGGTCTGTGTTAGTGGGACATAGTATCAGAGTAGAGGTCTGTGTCAGTGGGACATAGTATCAGAGTAGAGGTCTGTGTTAGTGGGACATAGTATCAGAGTAGAGGTCTGTGTTAGTGGGACATAGTATCAGAGTAGAGGTCTGTGTTAGTGGGACATAGTATCAGAGTAGAGGTCTGTGTTAGTGGGACAGAGTATCAGATTAGAGGTCTGTGTTATTGGGACATAGTATCAGAGTAGAGGTCTGTGTTAGTGGGACATAGTATCAGATTAGAGGTCTGTGTCAGTGGGACATAGTATCAGAGTAGAGTCCTGTGTTAGTGGGACATTGTATCAGAGTAGAGGTCTGTGTCAGTGGGACATTGTGTCAGAGTAGAGGTCTGTGTCAGTGGGACATAGTATCAGAGTAGAGGTCTGTGTTAGTGGGACATCGTATCAGAGTAGAGGTCTGTGTTAGTGGGACATAGTATCAGAGTAGAGGTCTGTGTCAGTGGGAAATAGTATCAGAGGTTCGTGTTAGTGGGACATAGTATCAGAGTTGAGGTCTGTGTTAGTGGGACATTGTATCAGAGTAGAGGTCTGTGTTAGTGGGACATAGTATCAGAGTAGAGGTCTGTGTCAGTGGGACATAGTATCAGAGTAGAGGTCTGTGTTAGTGGGACATAGTATCAGAGTAGAGGTCTGTGTCAGTGGGACATAGTGTCAGAGTAGAGGTCTGTGTTAGTGGGACATAGTATCAGTATCAGAGTAGAGGTCTGTGTTAGTGGGACATAGTATCAGAGTAGAGGTCTGTGTTAGTGGTACATAGTATCAGAGTAGAGGTCTGTGTCAGTGGAAAATAGTATCAGAGGTCTGTGTTAGTGGGACATAGTGTCAGAGTAGAGGTCTGTGTTAGTGGGACATAGTATCAGAGTAGAGGTCTGTGTTAGTGTGACATAGTATCAGAGTAGAGGTCTGTGTCAGTGGGAAATAGTATCAGTATCAGAGTAGAAGTCTGTGTCAGTGGGACATAGTACCAGAGTAGAGGTCTGTGTTAGTGGGACATAGTATCAGAGTAGAGGTCTGTGTTAGTGAGACATAGTGTCAGAGTAGAGGTCTGTGTTAGTGGGACATAGTGTCAGTATCAGAGTAGAGGTCTGTGTTAGTGGGACATAGTATCAGAGTAGAGGTCTGTGTCAGTGGGACATAGTATCAGAGTAGAGGTCTGTGTTAGTGGGACATAGTATCAGAGTAGAGGTCTGTGTTAGTGGGACATAGTATCAGAGTAGAGGTCTGTGTTAGTGGGACATAGTATCAGAGTAGAGGTCTGTGTCAGTGGGACATAGTATCAGAGTAGAGGTCTGTGTTAGTGGGACATAGTATCAGAGTAGAGGTCTGTGTTAGTGGGACATAGTATCAGAGTAGAGGTCTGTGTCAGTGGGACATAGTATCAGAGTAGAGGTCTGTGTCAGTGGGACATAGTATCAGAGTAGAGGTCTGTGTTAGTGGGACATAGTATCAGAGTAGAGGTCTGTGTCAGTGGGACATAGTATCAGAGTAGAGGTCTGTGTCAGTGGAAAATAGTATCAGAGGTCTGTGTTAGTGGGACATAGTATCAGAGTAGAGGTCTGTGTTAGTGGGACATAGTGTCAGAGTAGAGGTCTGTGTTAGTGGGACATCGTATCAGTATCAGAGTAGAGGTCTGTGTTAGTGGGACATAGTGTCAGAGTAGAGGTCTGTGTTAGTGGGACATCGTATCAGAGTAGAGGTCTGTGTTAGTGGGACATAGTATCAGAGTAGAGGTCTGTGTTAGTGGGACATAGTATCAGATTAGAGGTCTGTGTTAGTGGGACATCGTATCAGAGTAGAGGTCTGTGTTAGTGGGACATAGTATCAGAGTAGAGGTCTGTGTTAGTGGGACATAGTATCAGTATCAGAGTAGAGGTCTGTGTTAGTGGGACATAGTATCAGAGTAGAGGTCTGTGTTAGTGGGACATAGTATCAGAGTAGAGGTCTGTGTCAGTGGGACATAGTATCAGAGTAGAGGTCTGTGTTAGTGGGACATAGTATCAGAGTAGAAGTCTGTGTCAGTGGGACATAGTATCAGAGTAGAGGTCTGTTTAGAGAGAGAAGGGAGGGGGAGAGTAGAGAGAGAGAGAAGGGAGGGGGAGAGTAGAGAGAGGGAGGGGAGAGTAGACAGAGAGAAGGGAGGGGGGAGAGTAGATAGAGGGTGGGGAGAGTAGACAGAGAGAAGGGAGGGGGGAGTAGAGAGAGGGAGGGGAGGGGGGTGATTAGAGAGAGAGAAGGGAGGGGGGGAGTAGAGAGAGGGTGGGGAGAGTAGACAGAGAGAAGGGAGGGGGGAGTAGAGAGAGGGAGGGGAGGGGGAAGAGTAGACAGAGAGAAGGGAGGGGGGAGAGTAGACAGAGAGAAGGGAGGGGGGGAGTAGAGAGAGGGTGGGGAGAGTAGACAGAGAGAAGGGAGGGGGGAGTAGAGAGGGAGGGGAGAGTAGAGAGAGAGAAAGGAGGGGGGAGAGTAGAGAGAGGGTGGGGAGAGTAGACAGAGAGAAGGGAGGGGGGGAGTAGAGAGAGGGTGGGGAGAGTAGACAGAGAGAAGGGAGGGGGGGAGTAGAGAGAGGGAGGGGAGGGGGAGAGTAGAGAGAGAGAAGGGAGGGGGAGGGTGGAGAGTAGAGAGAGGGAGGGGAGGGGGAGAGTAGAGAGAGAGAAGGGAGGGGGAGGGTGGAGAGTAGAGAGAGGGAGGGGAGGGGGAGAGTAGAGAGAGAGAAGGGAGGGGGAGGGTGGAGAGTAGAGAGAGGGAGGGGAGGGGGGAGAGTAGAGAGAGAGAAGGGAGGGTGAGGGTGGAGAGTAGAGAGAGGGAGGGGAGGCCTGGGAGAGTAGAGAGAGGGAGGGAAGAGGAGAGAGAGAGAAGGGAGGGAGGAGAGTAGAGAAGGAGGGAGGGGAGGCGGAGAGTAGAGAGAGGGAGGGGAAGGCAGGGGAGAGTACAGAGAGGGAGGGAGGGGGGAGGCAGGGTCGAGTACAGAGACGGAAAGGAGGGGGAGAGTAAAGAGAGGGAGGGGAAGGGAAGGCAGGAGAGAGTAGAGAGAGGGAGGATCGGGTAGAGTAGATAGAGGGATGGGGAGGCAGGGGAGAGTAGAGCGAGGGAGGGAGTAGAGAGAGGGAGGAGAGAGAGTAGAGAGAGGGAGTGGAAGGCAGGGGAGAGTACAGAGAGGGAGGGAGGGGTACAGAGAGGGAAAGGAGGGGGAGGCTGGGGAGAGTAGAGAGAGGGAAGCAGGGGAAGAGTAGAGAGAGGGAGGGAGGGTAGAGAGGGAGGGAAGAGTTGAGATAGTGAAGGGGGAGAGTAGAGAGAGGGATGATAGAGAGAGGGTAATAGTATAATAGTATGGTGTGTAGATGGTGTGTAGTATAATATTATGGTGTGTAGATGGTGTGTAGTATAATATTATGGTGTGTAGTATAATATTATGGTGTGTAGTATAATATTATGGTGTGTAGTATAATATTATGGTGTGTAGTATAATATTATGGTGTGTAGTATAATATTATGTGTGTAGATGGTGTGTAGTATAATATTATGGTGTGTAGTATAATATTATGGTGTGGAGTATAATATTATGGTGTGTAGTATAATATTATGGTGTGTAGATGGTGTGTAGTATAATATTATGGTGTGCAGTATAATATTATGGTGTGTAGTGTAATATTATGGTGTGTAGTGTAAAAGTATGGTGTGTAGATGGTGTGTAGAGTATAATATTGTGTGCAGTATAATATTATGGTGTGCAGTATAATATTATGGTGTGTAGTGTAATATTATGGTGTGTAGTGTAAAAGTATGGTGTGTAGATGGTGTGTAGTGTAATATTATGGTGTGTAGTGTAAAAGTATGGTGTGTAGATGGTGTGTAGAGTATAATATTGTGGTGTGCAGTATAATATTATGGTGTGTAGATGTGTAGTATAATAGTATGGTGTGTAGAGTATAATATTATGGTTTGTGTGTAGTATAATATTAGTAGTGTGTAGAGTCTAATATTACATTGTGTAGATGGTGTGTGTGTAGTTTATCACAAAGTAAAGTACCAGTCAAAAGTTTGGACACACCTACTCATTCAAGGGTTTCTCTTTATTTGTACTATTTTCTACATTGTAGAATAATAGTGAAGACATCAAAACTATGAAATAACACATATGGAATCATGAAGTAACCCCCCACAAAAATTGTTAAACAAATCAAAATATATTCTATATTTGAGATTCTTTGAAATAGCCATCCTTTGCCTTGATGACAGCTTTGGACACTCTTAACCAGCTTCATGAGGTAGTCACCTGGAATGCATTCCAATTAAAAGGTGTACCTTGTTAAAAGTTAATTTGTGGATTTTTTTTCCTTCTTAATGCATTTGAGTCAATCAGTTGTGCTGTGACAAGGTAGGGGTGGTATACAGAAGATAGCCCTATTTGGTAAAAGACCAAGTCCATATTATAGCAAGAACAGCTCAAATAAGCAAAGAGAAACGACAGCCCATCATTACTTTAAGACATGAAGGTCAGTCAATCCAGAAAAGTTTCTTCAGGTGCAGTCGCAAAAACCATCAAGCGCTGTTATTAAACTGGCTCTCATGAGGACCGCCAAAGGAAGACCCAGAGTTACCTCTGCTGCAGAGGATACGTTCATTAAAATTACCAGCCTCAGAAATTGCAGCCCAAATAAATGCTTCACAGAGTTCAAGTAAACATCTCAACATCAACTGTTCAGAGGAGACTGAATCAGGCCTTCATGGTCAAATTGCTGAAAAGAAACCACTCCTAAAGGACACCAATAAGCAGAAGAGACTTGCTTGGGCCAAGAAACACGAGCAATGGACATTAGACCAGTGGAAATCTGTCCTTTGGTCTGATGAGTCCAAATCTGAGCTTTTTGGTTCCAACCGCCGTGTCTTTGTGAGACGCAGAGTAGGTGAATGGATGATCTCTGCATGTGTGGTTCCCACCGTGAAGCATTTATTTCTTTTATTTTACATTTATTTAACTAGGCAGGTTAGTTAACTTCTCTAGGGTAGGGGGCAGCATTCTGAATTTTGGATGAAATGCATGCCCAAATTAAACTGCCTGCTTCTCAGGCCCAGAAGATATGATATGCATATATTATATATTAAAATAGTGTCTGAGTATAACAGAACTGATTTGGCAGGCGAAAACCTGAGAAAAATCCATTCAGGAAGTAGTTTTTTTGTTTTTGTTGTAGTTTTCTATTTAATGCCATTACAGTATCCATTGAATTAGGACTCAAATTGCAGTTCCTATGCCTTCCACTAGATGTCAACAGTCTTTAGAAATTGTTTCAGGCTTGTATTCTGAAAAATGAGCAGTCTGAATGAGTGGACCCTAAAGTGTCACAGAGCTTTTTCATGCGCGAGACGGAGAGAGTGCGTTTCTTGTTTACCTTTTAAATTGACGACATTATTATCCGGTTGAAATATTATCGATTATTTAGGCTAAAAACAACCTGAGGATTGAATATAAACATCGTTTGACATGTTTCTATGAACTTTACGGATACAATTTAGATTTTTTTTGTCTTCCTGTTTTGACTGCGTTTGAGCCTGTGGATTACTGAAGAAAACATGCGAACAAAACTGAGGTTTTTGGATATAAAGAGACTTTATCGAACAAAAGGAACATTTATTGAGTAAATTAATGTCTGCTGAGTGCAACCATATGAAGATCATCAAAGGTAAGGGATTAATTTTATCTCTATTTCTGACTTGTGTAACTGTTCTACTTGGCTGGCTACTGTTTGTAATGATTTGTCTAGTGGGTTATGTCAAATAATCGCAAGGTATGCTTTCGCCGTAAAGCATTTTTAAAATCTGACACTGTGGTTGGATTCATAAGAAGTTAATCTTTAAACCTATGTAAAATATGTTTTGTTTTCTGAATTTTTATAATGAGTATTTCTGTATTTGAATTTGGCGCCCAGCAGTTTCACTGGCTGTTGAAGAGGTGGGACGCTAACGTCTCACATACCCAAGAGAGGTTGAGAACAAATTCTTATTTTCAATGACGGCCTAGGAACAGGGGCAGAACGACAGATTTGTACCTTGCCAGCTCGGGGATTCGAACTTGCAACCTTTCGGTTACTAGTCCAATGCTCTAACCACTAGGCTACTCTGCCGCCCCCTGGAGGAGGTGGTGTGATGGTGCTTTGCTGGTGACAGTCTGATTTATTTACTTAACCAGCATGGCTACCATAGCATTCTGCAGCGATACGCCATACCGTCTGGTTTGCGCTTATTTGTTTTTCAACAGGACAATGACCCAAAACACACCTCCAGGCTGTGTAAGAGCTATTTGACCAAGGAGAGTGATGGAGTGCTGCATCAGATGACCTGGCCTCCATAAATCACCCAACCTCAACCCAATTGAGATTTGGGATGAGTTGGACCACAAGTGAAGGAAAAGCAGCCAAAAAGTGCTCAACATATGTGGGAGCTCCTTTAAGACTGTTGGAAAAGCATTCCAGGTGATTTCCTTATGAAGCTGGTTGAGAGAATGTCAAGAGTGTGCAAAGCTTTCAAGGCAAAGGGTGGGTACTTTGAAAAATCTGAAATATAAAAAATATTTTTTAAACACTTTTTGTATAATTACATGTGTATTATTTCATAGTATTGATGTCTTCACTATTATTCTACAATGTAGAAAATAGTAAATATAAAGAAAAACTCTTGAATGAGTAGGTGTGTCCAAACTTTTGACTGGTACTATATATGCAGGTCACTAAGGTTAATACACAACATTTGTTCACAGACAATACAAAATGACATAATTACCCAGTAACATTGAAGACATAAAACAATGACTTTAAAGTTAAATCTTTATTTATTATGACAACCACACCTAAGTCCATTCACAGACTAAGGATTTTTTAATATATTTTTTTACACTTTATAAACTAAAAATCCTTCTTGATTAAATAAAGTCTGAAATTATAGTTGACATGAACAACACCTGGCATAAACGGGATGGTGTGTATTTGCGGTCTATGACAACCATAGAGACTCATCTTGTATCTGTGCCATTATAGCACCTCAACCCTAATCTCAATTTTGAAGTTGTCAGTTTTCTTCTACGTCACGATTGGCTGATCCCTCCTGATGACCAGGTTGGACATGACTCCAACAGGTTCACCAGGAGGGATCAGCCAATGAAGTTGGATGTCCCACTCGATTGACTACATTAAAATGGTGGAAGGCCTTAATTTCGCTGCCCATGCAAAGGCTGCCTTTACGCAACTAGAGGCCTCTATCATTTTCTATGATGACAGGTTCTTAGTTCATAGAAAGTTAAGAACAAAGAGGAAATGGAATCATATGGAATGCTTAACAAGGGTTGCCCTGGTAACCTGAGCACATATGAAGATTGGGTGCATGCTTGATTGGGTTTCTGTAGTTCTTTGATTGGTTGATTTCTGTTTCTGTGGTTCCACACCGTTTCTTTCACTTTGCTTTCTGGCACATAATTGGTGGGTTGCAGGCTTAAGAAGCTGCTTTCTGGCTACTATGGTCTGTGAGGACAGTTGTGGCGGGAAGGCAGGAGCTTGAGCTCATCTCTGGCTTATGATTGGTTGTTGGGTTGGTCGGTAGGCTGCTGTGGTCCATTGATCACATTGCGTTGGCTTTCCCTTAGGCACAGATCTAGGATCAGCTTCCCTTCCTCAAATCTTTACTTAAGCATTGGACGGGGTAAACACAAAACTGATCGTAGATCTGTGTTTGTGGTGATTACTTGTGAGGCCAGTTGTAGCAGAGTTAGTGGAGGGAGGGTAAGCTTGGCGGTAGCCTCACTTGCGGGGCTGGTGAATGTGCTGAGTGAGGTGCTGGTTCTGGGGCATCTTGGTGATAGACGGCTGGGGCTTCTGGTGAGCTACCTGGGCCGCTGCAGGGGTGAAGTCCTTATCACCCTGGGAACAGAACCACACAGACAGTTAGTACAGCTGTGTTACAGAACACAGACACTTAGTACAGCTGTGTTACAGAAACTTACACAGTATCTCAGAATTCTTTGAAATGCATTTTTTTTACCACATATTTTCCTCAATCTGATTCCAGACCATTTATTCAGAGCCCTATAGATACTGTTTACATGACACTGGCCTTAGAAACTACATGGAGGAGCACTATCACTTGTATGTATAGGTAAAAGAACAGATTCGAGTCAGATATGCATTTTTATTTGAGTCACTTCAAAAACTGCAAGTGTAAACAAGGCTATAGATAAGAGTTGTGTTGTTACAGTAGTGAAATCAGAATATCTGAGGCTATAGAGCACACACACACACACACACACACACACACACACACACACACACACACACACACACACAGGACAGGCAAAACTGCAGTGTTGTAGGTGCCATGTCTGTGTTTTGTAATGTTCATGAAGGCCATCTCTTTTGGTCAGATAACGGTTGCAGTTTATGACCATAACTCCTATTGAAAACAATTCAGACAGCTGATATATTAGATCTAGAAGCCAGGGAGGTGACAGACCTCGTTACCCAGGTTAGGAGACCTACATCTGGGCATCTCATCACTCTGAACCCTCTTATGGTACGATAAAAAGGAACTAGTATGTAGTCTGAACTCTATAGGGAAATCTGTGCTGACGGTCTGTTGTGTTTCATTCCCGGAAAGTCATAAAGTAAATGTCCAGTGAAAATCTCACTTTTAAAAAGTCCATATTCTGTTAACTCATACCCAAATAATGTTGTTGACTCATCCTATATTCGTTTGTGGCCAAAGCTTTGGATATAAACAAAAACGTTAAAAACCCCACCTCCAACTTCTCCCTCAAAGAGAGGATGACCTGGCCAATCAGCAGTCTACTCGCATGAATATTTTTTATGACCGGTATACGCCCACACCATTCCGTTGTCGGGGTACGCCCACACCATTCCGTTGTCGGGGTACGCCCACACCATTCTGTTGTCGGGGTACGCCCACACCATTCTGTTGTCGGGGTACGCCCACACCATTCTGTTGTCGGGGTACGCCCACACCATTCTGTTGTCGGGGTACGCCCACACCATTCTGTTGTCGGGGTACGCCCACACCATTCTGTTGTCGGGGTACGCCCACACCATTCTGTTGTCGGGGTACGCCCACACCATTCTGTTGTCGGGGTACGCCCACACCATTCTGTTGTTGGGGTACGCCCACACCATTCCAACAATTGGACGGAAAACTAGTTCCCTCATATTGTAAATTATAGGTCATATTTTTTTTGTAAACATAAATACATTTATGCATGGATGGATTCATATTATGATGCAGTAGGGAGACCAGATGGAAGGTTACATCATCTATATAAACCTCTGGAAAAAACACACACTCGATTAGGGTCAAACTAGGATGGGGATACATCTAGGAGTTTGATAGAGTTTCAAGTTGAAATGCTACATTCACAAGTACAGTGAAATGGCTTTCTTGCTTCTCTAAACTCAACAATGCAATAATCAATATTCAATGTAGCACTAGAAATAACGTAAAACAAAAACACAACAAATAAAAACACAAGTAAACATACTATATACAGGGTCAGTCAGTTCCAGTACCATATTCACAATGTGCAGGGATACTGTAGTGATAGAGGTAGATATGTATAGGGTAAGGTGACAGGGATACTGTAGTGATAGAGGTAGATATGTATAGGGTTAAGGTGACAGGGATACTGTAGTGATAGAGGTAGATATGTATAGGGTAAGGTGACTAGGCATTAGGATATATGATAAACAGAGTAGCAGAAGCGTATATGATAATTGTATGTGAGTGGGTGTGCAGAGTCAGTGTAAATTATGTTGTTACAGCCTGAACTCAAAATGGGTTCCCCCCCCAAAAAACCCCACCCATCAACACAAAAACCCATACTGACAAAGTGAAAATATGTTTTTTAGAATTGTTTGCAAGTTGATTTATTTACATTGGATAAAAGCAGACAGAGCTACAAAATGGTATTTCATACACTGCATTTGAGGAACAATGGGAAAGTAATTCTGCTTTGAAAGTTGATAAACTTGTAACCCCTTTGAATGCTTTGGTACCTACTGGAGAGCTTTGTCTACACCCATTCAGCATCGTTCACACCCTCTTAAGCTTTAGCCCCACCCATCTCTTTAAGGGTTGATCCGAGCGTTCTGTACTAACAGTCAGGCACTCAAGCTAGCTGGCTAACGTTGGCTATCTACTTCCAGACACAAATGAGAACAGCTCACTGACCATTTTACTCACCCTAACAGAGTTGGTTAGGCTGTTTTTTTGTTATACAGAGCGTTGGTGACTAACTGTGCTGCTGGCAACAACTTACGCTTTTTTGCCAACGTTTACTGACACTGGCCATATTCAACAGGTGTCGCTAACCAACTAGGTTCAATGTCAGCTAGCTAACATTAGGGTATGACTAGCAAAGCAAATGGCTCAGATACAAATAAGATCTTACACGTAATGTTAGCTAGCTAGCGAACAGTACATTTTAACTTGAAATGAAAATGACTCAATTAGAAACATGTAAAATCTGAAAACGTAGCTAGCTAGACTATCTTACCTATATACGTCATGGATGGACGCTTCTCCCTGACATGAATGCCATGGTTTCCCTTAGTTTGAAGATGTAATCCGGAGACAGGTATTTTCTCCATCTCCTTAGCTATCATACTCTAATTCCACTGATTTCAAAACTCGGTCCTCCAGAAAGTGGAGAGCAACACTTATGCAGTTCTACTACGCGATAAATCTTTAAAAAATGCCACATTAGACAGGATTACCTTCACATACTGACCAGCTCAAATATACAGAAGCGTGCTATATGGCAGACCAATCCTAACTCATCTCTCAGCATGTCCAGCCCACTCATTATCTCAGCCAACCATGGCTAACCGGAAGGTTGCTGGCTTTTTCTGTGGCATTTTGATAATAAAAAAGAAAAAAAGTTTACATTCAAATGGCCCTCTTGTGAAGTAGTGACCTGCGACATACACCTAGTTTCCTGAAACTGTAGTCAAAACTGTAATTAGGCCACTCAGGAGCATTCAATATCATCTTGGTAAGCAACTCCAGTGTATATTTGGCCTAGTGTTTTAGGTTACTGTCCTGCTGAAAGGTGCATTTGTCTCCCGTTGTCTGTTGGAAAGCAGACTGAACCATGTTTTCCTTTAGGATTTTGCCTGTGCTTAGCTTAATTCCATTTCTTTTTAGCCTAAAAAAAAAAGCTTCATAGTCCTTGCCAATGACAAGCATACCCATAACATGATGCAGCCACCACCATACCTGAAAATATGAAGTGGCACTCAGTGTAGTGTTGGATTTTCCTCAAACATAACACTTTGTATTCAGGACATTTTTTGCAGTTTTACTATAGCCTTATTGCAAACAAGATGCACGTTTTACAATATTTATATTCTGTACGGGCTTCTTTTCATTTAGTTAGTATTGTGGAGTAACTACAATGTTGTTGATCCATCCTCAATTTTCTCCTAACACAGCCATTAAACTCCGTAACTGTTTTAAAGTAACCATTGGCCTCATGATGAAATCCCTGAGCGGTTTCCTTCCTCTCCGGCAACGGAGTTAGGAAGGACGCCTGTATCTTTGTAGTGACTGGGTGTATTGATACCCCATCCAAAATGTAATTAATAACGTCAAGATTAAAAGTATTAATTTTACCCATCTACCAATAGGTGCACTTCTTTGCAAAACCTCCCTGACCTGTGTAGTTGAATCTGTGTTTGAAAATCACTGCGCGACTGACAGACCTTACAGATAATTGTACATGGCCAAAAGTATTATGCTCGAACATATCATTCCAAAATCATGGGCATTAATATGGAGTTGGTCCCCCCTTTGCTGCTATAACAGCCTCCACTCTCCTGGGAAGAATTTCCACTAGATGTTGCAACATTGCTTCCATTCAGCTTCAAGAGCATTAGTGATGTTGGGCGATTAGGCCTGGCTCACCGTCGGCGTTCCAATTCATCCCAAAGGTGTTCGATCGAGTTGAGATTAGGGCTCTGTGCAAGCCAGTCAAGTTCTTCCACACCGATCGACAAACCATTTCTGTATGGTCTTCGCATTGTGCACTGGGCCATTATGCTGAACAAAAAAAGGGCCTTCCCCAAACTGTTGCAACAAAGGTGGAAGCACAGAATCTTCTAGAATGTAATTGTATCCTGTAGCGTTAAGATTTCCCTTCACTGGAACTAAGGGGCCGGAACCATGAAAAAACAGCCCCAGACCATTATTCCTCCTCCACCAGACTTTAGTTGGCACTATGCCTTCAGCCAGGTAGCGTTCTCCTGGCATCCGACAAACCCAGATTAGTCCGTCGGACTGCCAGATGGTGAAGCGTGATCCATCACTCCATCACGCATTTCCACTGCTCTAGAATCCAATGGCGGCGAGCTTTACACCACTCCAGCCGACGCTTGGCATTGTGCATGCTGATCTTAGGCTTGTGTGCAGCTGCTCGGCCATGGAAACCCATTTCATGAAGCTCCCGGCGAACAGTTCTTGTGCTGACGTTTCCTACAGAGTCAGTTTGGAACTTTTTAGTGAGTGTTGCAACCAAGGACAGACAATTTTTATGCGCTACGGCACTCGGCGGTCCTGTTCTGTGAGCTTGTGTGGCCAACCACTTCTCAGCTGAGCCGTTGTTGCTCCTAGACGTTTCCACTTCACTACAGCAGCACTTTGACCGGGGCAGCTCTAGAAGTGCAGAAATTCGACAAGCTGACTTATTGGAAAAGTGGTATCCTATGATGGTGCCACGTTGGAAGTCACTGAGCTCTTCAGTACGGGCCATTCGACTGCCAATATTTATCTATGGAGATTGCATGGCTGTGTGCTCGATTTTAACAACTTGTCAGCAACAGGTTTGGCTGAAATAGCCTAATCCACACATTTGAAGGGGTGTCCACATACAATTGCACGACATGGCCAAAAGTATGTGTAGGGTACAGCGAGGAGCTTGTCATTCAAAAATCATGTGAAACACTATTATTGTACACAGAGTGAGTCCATGTAACTTATGACTTTGTTAAGCAAAGGGGTTGAATACTTTGACTCAAGACATTTCAGCTTTTAATTTTTTTTATTAATTTGTAAAAACATCATTCCACTTTGACATTGAGTATTATGAGTATTGTGTGTAGGCCAGTGAACACAATCTCAATTGAATCCCTTTTAAATTCAGGCTGTAACAACATTTTGAAAAAGTCAAGGGGTATGAATACTTTCTGAAGGCACTGTATGTGCATATTGTGTGTGTGTGAGCAAATTATGAAGTGTGTGTGTTGGAGTGTCAGTGTCCATAGAATAAAATTAAATACAAGGGTCAACTCAGATAGTCCATCTAGCTATTCAGTTAGCTATTCAGTTAGCTATTCAGTTAGCTATTCAGTTAGCTATTCAGTTAGCTATTCAGTTAGCTATTCAGTTAGCTATTCAGTTAGCTATTCAGTTAGCTATTCAGTTAGCTTTATGGCTTGGGAACAGAAGCTGTTTAGTAGCCTGTTGGTGTAAGACTTGAAGCACCGGTACCGTGCGGAAGCAGTGAGAACAGTTTATGGCTTGGGTGGCTTGAGATCTTCCGGGCCTCCATTTCACACCGCCTGATATAGAGGTCCTGGATGGCGGAAAGCTCAGCCCCATGTACTGGGCTGTCCGCACCACCCTCTGTAGTGCCAAATCTTTTCAACCTCCTGAGGGGGAAGAGGCGCGTGTGTGGACCATTTTAAGTCCTTAATGATGTGGACACTGAGGAACTTGGAGCTCTTGACCCGCTTCACTGCAACCCCATCGACGTGGATGGGGCTGCAGGACTAAGCACACACCCCTGTGTTGAGGATGAGTGTGGCGGAGGTAATGTTACCTACAATGGCTGTGCGAAGTTGCTGGATATTGGAGGGAACTAGAACACACCACTGTTGTACACATCGATTCAGAGCATCCCAAACATACTCAAAGGGTGACATGTCTGGTGAGTATGCAGGCCATGGAAGAACTGGAACATTTTCAGCTTCCAGGAATTGTGTGAAATCTTATGCCTGCCCATACCATAACCCAACCTCCACCATGGAGCACACCGTTTACAACGTTGACATCAGCAAACCGCTCGCCCACACGACGCCATCCAAGCTGTCTGCCAGCTGCCCGGTACAGTTCAAACCGGGATTCATCCGTGAAGAGCACAAGGTGAGCATTTCCCCACTGAAGTCAATTACGACACCCAACTGCATTCAGGTCAAGGCCCTGGTGAGGACAACGAGCTTCCCTGAGACGGTTTCTGACTGTTTGTGCAATAATTCTTCAGTTTCATCAGCTATCCGGGTGGCTGGTATCAGAAGCCGGAAATGGAGGTCCTGGGCTGGCGTGGTACATGTGGTCTGCGGTTGTGAGGTCGGTTGGACATACTGCCAAATTCTCTAAAATGTAATTTGAGGCAGCTTATGGTACATAAATTAACATTCAATTATCTGGCAACAGCTCTGGTGAAAATTTCTACAGTCAGCATGCCAATTGCACAAACTTGAGACATCTGTGGCATTGTGTTGTGTGACAAAACTGCACATTTTAGTGTGGCCTCTTATTGTCCCCACCACAAGGTGCACCTGTGTAATGATCATGCCGTTTGATCAGCTTCTTGATATGCCACACCTGTCAGGTGGATGGATTATCTTGGCAAAGGAGAAATGCTCACTAACAGGGAAGTAAACACATTTGGGCACAACATTTCTGAGAAATAAGCTTTTTGTGTTTATGGAAAAGTTCTGGGATATTTTATTTCAGCTCATGAAACATGGGACCAACACTTTACATGTTGCATTCATATTTCTGTTCAGTATAGTGTAGAGATTCATTATACCATCTAAACAGCTGTGAAATATATTTTCCCAAAGCAAAAATATTGTTCCAGCTGTTTGAAGCTGGTGTACAAAACCGAAAGTAAAAGACAAAAGCACGGGAAAAATAGAAATAGCGCATATAGAACAGATCTAACGCTTCTTAGACTTGCTTTCAATGAGAATGATAGATCTATAACTCGCACTTCTATGTGCATTTGTTCGGGTCGCCCAAAAAGTTACATATTTACACTTTAATGATGCAGAATTAAAATCGCTGGCAACCAGAAAAGACAGTAAAGCAGGAAGAAAGAGAGAAAGTTAGGGTTTGAGAGAGAGATCTCTCTCCATAGGAATGCAATATAATTGAGTGGAATTTAGACAGTGTTAACCCCTAGTTCACCAAACCTCAACAGATAGAACTGAGGCAGTAAGGCTTTATCAGGGAGATGTAGCTCCTCTCTCCAAGGTCATCTCAGTGGGAGAATATAAAGTCATGTGAACAGCTGCCCCCTGGTTCACCAGGCTTTATTTAAGGCCTGTCGCAGCCTTAAGGCGTGTTGGGGGATACATGGAAAGACTGGGGGTAGAGCCAGAGAGGTAAAGGGCCTGCAGGCGTGTTGGGGGATACATGGAAAGACTGGGGGTAGAACCAGAGAGGTAAAGGGCCTGCAGGCGTGTTGGGGGATACATGGAAAGACTGGGGGTAGAACCAGAGAGGTAAAGGGCCTGCAGGCGTGTTGGGGGATACATGGAAAGACTGGGGGTAGAGCTAAAGAGCCTGTCGCAGCCTGCAGGTGTAATAACACAGACAGATAGAGGATTAAAAAGGTACAGATGGTCAGTAGGAACCACAGGGGGGTGAGCTTAGCTAGGGGGGGTCAGTATGGCGTATGTGGAATGGGGTGGGCTAAGGTAGGTGTGTGTGTGTGTGTGTGTGTGAGAGAGACAACTTACCTTTGTAACCACTCCTGAAACGACCACAGTGGGCTTTGGTGGGCTAGAAAGAGACAGAGAGAGAGATTATAAAAACAGACTGACTGTCTCCATGGCAACACTGACGGGACAAAATAACATTTTGTTGAGATGAAATGTCAGTGTCAATATCAAAACCACTGACCATCGACTTTCAGGATGTTACAAAGACAGGAACAGAAATCACTTCTGTTTGATCCCATTGAACAGTGTGTTATAAGGAAAGGAACATCCTGGCCTAGTATGACTCCAGAGGGAGAGAGAGAAAAGAGAGCCCTGAGCTTAGCCACAGTACTGTGGACCTGCCTGCCAACCTGCTAAATGACTAACATTAATCCTGGTCTGGATCTACACTGCAACTCAAACAGCAGATAGGGGGGAGGGGTGAGAACACACCTTTGGAGCAGGGAGAGAGAGGAAAAGGGTTGAGTTGAGAGGGAAGGAATGAGAGAGAATAAGCGGGATCATTCCGAGGTGGACATGGACCTTGACATGAGAAACGAGTCCGGTCTAGTTTAACAGCAGAACTATTACAGGAGGTAAAATGCTGTCCTCGGCCACTACCTCTGGAAGTTTGGGCAGGGCTACAGGGAGACATAAAGTAGCATACACACTTAAGGTAGTCTACATATTGTAGCTAGCATCCATGGTACAACACCCGCGACCTTGTCAAGAAGTTAACGACTGACTAACCTAATGTAGCAAGCATAAAAGAAAAGCCTAAAACTACTGGTCTTGACCCCAAAAAAGAATACAAATAATAATAAAAAACTTCTGCACTGTTCAACCAATCCAGAAATGTGAAGGAGGAGTTAAGATGGAGTGTCGCCATGGTAACGTCCAAAAGAGGAAGTCAGGTCACAGGCTCCATTTCCATTGTCCACTTTCAGTTCTGATGAGCACAAACTGTGCAACTTCCAGTGCTAGTTTACTGTGACCACGGCGGCTGTACCCGCTTTAAGTTACATGTTGCTGTGTTTGATGCAAGAAACCACTTTACAAAATTAAATGCATTGTTATTACTCTGCCATTTTTCAAGTCATGCCCCCCCTCAGTCCTTGACTTTTCTTAAATAAGTCTATGTAACACTGTCAGTGATAGAATCTTAATATCACAACAGAAATGAAGTTATAACCAGTTTAAGGAGGGCATGTCATTTAAAAAAAAAATCCCCCGTCAGCCTGAGCCTCCTCCGAGGCCTGAGCCTCCTCCTCAGCCTGAGCCTTAACCTACTCCTCCTCAGCCTGAGCCTTAACCTACTCCTCCTCAGCCTGAGCCTCCTCCTCCTCCTCCTCAGCCTCCTCCTCCTCCACAGCCTGAGCCTCCTCCTCAGCCTGAGCCTCCTCCTCAGCCTGAGCCTCCTCCTCAGCCTGAGCCTCCTCCTCAGCCTTAACCTACACCTCCGAGGCCTGAGCGCAAAAAAAGCGAGAACGCGACTTCACAACCACCAAATAAAACTGAGACAGGAGAGGAAGGGAGGGCACCATTTAGATAGAACAAGCCGGTGACAATGCTACGGGACGATTATCAGCACAAAATGTCATCACAGAGAGCAGGCTCGACATCTCAAGCAAAAAAAACAAAAAAACAACTCACTCACCAGCTTTCGTTGTTTATGTGACATGCTCCAACAGATGACATTGTGTGAAGACGCACCATTAAGCACTAGCAGACAATAATTGACTGCGGTCATAGACACATTCATTATAATGTCATTATTGCTTCTGTGCTGATTTTCACAATTTATTAACTACATTTGGTGCTTATAATGATGTTTACGCTCCTGATTTTCATTTGATTGTGCGTCTTGCTGACCGTGCATCTCAGGTTGGGATATTTTTTGTCTTTTAGTCAATAGACAACGTTACCGCGATCCAACAGAGTTGCTTTTTGATTCATAGTTGTAAAAAAGGCACTCGACAAATAAAAATGTTGAATACTTGAATGTGTTTAGTTTACATTTATTTTTTACATACAGCCTACAGTAACAAACTCATGAAAATGCTATTGTGTTAATTTAAATCTATATATTTTCATATTCTAACATTACCCAAGACCTTTATAAACAGAACCAAATTATAATTTTTTGTGATAGCATATATGTATTAATTACACGGTCAGCATGACTGCTCATTAGCTTGAGGGGGTCACTCGAGGCCAAGCGGTTCTAGTGTTAACCGGCAGAATATCTACTGTCAAAATGTATATTTTGCCACAGTTTAATTTCTGTACTTCAAAGACACCCATGGTTACCTCATCTGGCTATTGGTATACAACAGTGTGCTTTCAAAATGTATTTGACATGGTAAACGATCCCAGATAAAATTAAACTTACAAAGAGCAAAAGACATAGGACTAGCCGTACCCAACTTTAAATTGTAATTCCAGACACTAGCGTTTCGCTCCATCCAAAATTGGTTGAGACATGATTCTTCTGCCCCCTAGCTGAGTAGAGAGAAATATGGTGCCTCTTATTGCCCTGCGAGAGGTGGTCTCCACTGATATAACCCCTAAACAATGTAAACTACACTTCGGTCCTATTACTGCTCACACAATTTCTATTTGGCACAAAATTGAAAAACAATGTAACTGGGAATGAAGATGGCATGTCCATATTCCAATATTTCACAATAATGCCTTGATCTGTAGGGTGGACTTTTGCCTCCCCCCAATGGACCAAATGTAGACTCTGTACCCCTGGATGGAGAGATGTTGGCTGGGTGGGGGCCCACTTCTTTTTGGTTCTGTTTATTACGTCAACATATGATATAGAAATAGTTGTATCTTTAGAGAGACAGAGGATAGTGTTCATATTTCACAACCGCCGCAGGTTTTTGGAGTTGCCTATACGTGTCAATAGCAAAATAATAATAATAATTGATTTACACTACATTATAGCATGCTACATGAGTCTGATAAGTGATAGATGAACCACCTCCACTTATCAAATAACCAAATATAGCCTACAGACAGCGACTCAGTGAAACATCACATTGATTGATTAACAGACAAGTCCAATGGCTTTTGGCTGGGATATAAACTACTGTTAGCCTAAACCAGTGAAGAGCAAAATGATCCACTATGTTTTTACATTTTAGTCATTTAAACACTCTCTTCTCCAGAGCGACTTACAGTTAGTGCATTCATCTTAACATATCTAGGTGGAACAACCACATATACTAAAAGTATGTGGACAACTGGTCGTCGAACATCTCATTCCAATATCATGGGTATTAATATGGAGTTGGTCCCCCCTTTTCTGCCATGACAGCCTCCACTCTTCTGGGAAGGCTTTCCATTAGATGTTGGAACATTGCTGTGGGGACTTTCTTCCATTCAGCCACAAGAGCATTAGTGAGGTTGGACACTGATGTTGGACGATTAGGCCTGGCTCGCAGTCGGCGTTCCAATTCAAACCCATTTCATCTGAAGCTCCCGACGAACAGTACTTGTGCTGACGTTGCTTCCAGAGGCAGTTTGGAACTCGGTAGTGAGTGTTGTAACCGAGGACAGAGGCAGTTTGGAACTCGGTAGTGAGTGTTGTAACCGAGGACAGAGGCAGTTTGGAACTCGGTAGTGAGTGTTGTAACCGAGGACAGAGGCAGTTTGGAACTCGGTAGTGAGTGTTGTAACCGAGGACAGAGGCAGTTTGGAACTCGGTAGTGAGTGTTGCAACCGAGGACAGGCGTTTTTACGCACTACACGCTTCAGCACTTGTGGGTCCCGTTCTGTGCACTTGTGTGGCCTACCGCTTCGCGGCTGAGCCGTTGTTGCTCCTAGACGTTTCCACTTCACAATAACAGCACTTACAGTTGACCGGGGAAGTTCTAGCAGGGCAGCAATTTGACGAACTGACTTGTTGGAAAGGTGCCATCCTATGACGGTGCCACGGTGAAAGTCACTGAGCTCTTCATTGTGGGCCATTCTACTGCCAATGTTAATCTCTGGAGATTGCATGGCTGTGTGCTCAATTTTATACATGTCAGCAACGAGTGTGGCTGAAATAGCCGAATCCACATCTACTTTAGCCATGTAGTCTCTCATGTTTATTTTAAATCCCAGCCCCAGTAGGAGGCCTTTGCCTTTTGGTAAGCGGTCATTGTAAATAAGAATTTGTTCTTAACCGTCTTGTTAAACAAAATGTTCAATAAATAACTAATGAGCAGATCATCATGAGCATCAACTCAATTTACATAAATATCAAAATGGAGATCTGCCATTGACACGAGTCCCTGTGCTTGTATCAAATCAGCGCAATGGTGCTGGTCCAATCAAAAACGCTGATGAAATTATAGCTGACCACACACTGGGAAATGATTAACATAATAAATAAAAAAAACATGACTTTAGGAGTAAGTAAAGATTTGATACATGCCTTCAATGGCATTAGCCTACTTTATTTTAAATATTCTGGTCACTCCTTGATAGTCATTCTCACAGTAATCATTTATTGATTCATCCAGTTGGTTAAGAAAACGTATGTGGTGATGCTTTACAAAATGATGTGTGAAGTGTATACTTTATGGGCAGAGCGCACTTTACAAACAGTGTACATTTTGCCACGAGGATGGTAACAGCTTAGTAACAGGCGCCACATACCAAACGTCATTATGAATCATTAAATCTCATGAACGATGAAGCAACTACTAGTCATATTTTTGGTTGTGCAAAACATTTGACCAATAATTTAAGCCCAACTTTATTTTACACCCAACTGGTGCAACCGGTCCCAGAAGACCAGGAAGTGTTTGTGGCAGAGCAGAGTTGACCATGGTGAAAACGCTCTGTTGACTTTACTGTCAACTTCCACACTGGCTTCAACAGTTCAATATTTACTTGGACTGAGAGAGCGAACCAAGCCTCTCTACCCCCCTCTCAGTCTGTCCATCTCTCTCTCTCTCTCCTCCCATCCATCTTAGAGGTCTAAATTGTATGTGACAGGCATTCCCTTGGCCACTCCGCTCCACATCTACACAGAGCCCACCTGCCCACTGTCGAGAGCAGGTGGACACACACATGCACACACTCTAAACTAGCTCTTTAATGAGCGACAGCTTGAGCCAGAACTAGGGCAAGAGCCAAGTTGCATGCATCAGTAGGGATTTCTACTGCATTTCACACGGGCAGATTCACAGCCGCCTCTTCTCTCCAGAGAGAACCCGGAGCCATTATGGCAGCCTCCCTCTTTAGGCCAGGATGGAAGGTAAGCCTCTCTCTGTGGTTCAGCTATCACACAGCAACCACTCTCCTCCTCTACCACCATACACACACACACACACACGTACAAAAGTTTGGGGTCACCTAGAAATGTCCTTGTTTATGAAAGAAAAGCATTTATTTTGGTCCATTAAAATAACATCAAATTGATCAGAAATACAGTGCAGACATTTTTAATGTTGTAAATGACTATTGTAGCTGGAAACGGCTGTTTATTTATGGAATATCTACATAGGCGTACAGAGGCCCATTATCCACAACCATCACTCCTGTGTTCCAATGGCACGTTGTGTTAGCTAATCGAAGTTTATCAATTTAAAAGGCTAATTGATCATTAGAAAACCCTTTTCAATTATATTAGCACAGCTGAAAACTGTTGTTCTGATTAAAGAAAGAATAAAACAGGCCTTCTTTAGACTAAATGAGTATCTGGAGCATCAGCATTTGTGGGTTCGATTACAGGCTCAAATGGCCAGAAAGAAATAACTCTTCTGAAACTCGTCAGTCTAATCTATGTTCTGAGAAATGAAGGCTATTCCATCCAAGAAATTGACAAGAAACTTAAGATCTCGTACAACGCTGTGTCCTACTCCCTTCACAGAACAGCGCAAATTGGCTCTAACCAGAATAGAAAGAGGAGTGGAAGGCCCCGGTGCACAACTGAGCAAGCGGACAAGTACATTAGAGTGTCTAGTTTGAGAAACAGACGCCTCACAAGTCCTCAACTGACAGCTTCATTAAATAGTACCCGCAAAACACCAGTCTCAACGTCAACAGTGAAGAGGCGACTCCGGGACGCTGGCCTTCAAATTATGTCAATTAGCCTATCAGAAGCTTCTAAAGCCATGACATCATTTTCTGGAATTTTCCAAGCTGTTTAAAAGGCACAGTCAACTTAGTGTATTTAAACTTCTGACCCACTGCAATTGTGATATAATTCACTGTAAGTGAATAATCTGTCTGTTAACAATTGTTGGAAAAATTACTTGTGTCATGCACAAAGTAGATGTCCTAACCGACATGCCAAAACTATAGTTTGTTAACAAGAAATGTGTAGACTGGTTGAAAAACGAGTTAATGACTCCGACCTAAGTGTATGTAAACTTCCGACTTCAACTGTGTGTATATATATATATATATATATATATATATATATATCTATCTCTCTGAGAAAAGTTCCTCCAGAGTACTATAGAAATGTAAATGAATTATAGTACATACTGTATACATGTATTAAAGATAAACAGAGAGTTTGTTGTCGGTCAGACCACTGCAGTCAAGAGAAATCATGTGACTACTACACTCCCGAATAGGGAAGTCCTCTCTAGACAGGCTCAGTCGAGGGCACACCCTGCCGGGTGCATTCCGATACTCTAAACCTCTTGCCCTCTTTACTTTTCCAGACCTAAAGACAGATCTCGTTTGCTCTTAAGGACATCAGCACACACTAACATTCTATTGTTGTAATATTATAAATGTTATAGCATACACTTGTATTGGTGGAACAGTGTACACTTGTATTGGTGGAACAGTGTACACTTGTATAGCGCACAATGTATTGTGTGATGTATTGTTGTACTAATGATGCAGACTATTGTTTTGTTGTTCCTGTTTGGACCCCAGGAAGAGTAGTGACTGCCTTGACAGGAACTAATGGGGATCCTAATAAAATACAAGACTAGCTGAGTTTGAATGATTCCATAGAACTCAACAGGTTGTTCAACCGTTCGGTTGTCTTTGCAGAGTACACTCAACAGACACGTGCACGTATGCACAAAGAAGCGCGCACACAGACACACACAGATAGTGTGGTGGGAATATTTCACCTGTATAAACAGACATTGCTCAAGAGTGGAGACGCAGAGCGGAACTTAGCGGGGGTGTAAAGCACCATGCATTTACCCAACATTAATGAAGCCTCAGACAACACATTAATGAAGCCTCAAACACATGTTCAGAAAAACCACTAAACAGTAGGCCATAACAACCATCTAAATAAAACAAGGTGACCCTCACCTTGTTGAACAGATAGTATCAGACCTGGTGGTTTTCTCCTCTAGTACAGCTACCGGCCAATCACAGGTTATTTGGTGAATTAGAGGGTAATTTGCTTGTTTGTAGAATGTTTTCACCAGTTCTAAAAATGAAACATTAGGACTGTGTGTGTGTGTGTGTGTGTGTATATTGATAATAAAAGAAGCAAGAGTACTCTGGCATGCTGTTCAGATGCCACAGGTCAAAGTTTAGTGTGTGTGTTACCTAGGTTCCTCCACAAAGTCCTCGTCCTCGTCTACGATGGGAGGGGTCTCAGGTGGAGCTGCTCCCTGGTGCTTCTGCACTATCCTCATCCCCCCTGCCTTTACTGTCACACACACACAGACACACGCAATTAGCTACACACTAGGACGGTTACACATTAACAAACAAACACGCACATTAAAACACCAAAACTGTTTCATATTAACAAACACACACCACATGCACGTTGACACACATTAGGACAGCGTCCCCCAAACGGTCCATGCTATCTTGGGACGTCCCTACCCCATTGAAGTTGACATTTAAGATGGTTAAGTTAAGGGTTTAGGGTAGGGACGTCCCAAGGATCCCGGATAGCAGATACCTTTCCCATACTCGGTCCTGGGGACCCCAAAGGGTGCACATTTAGTGTTTTGTCCTAGCACTACACAGCTGTTTCAAATAATCAACGTATCAACTCAAAACGTTAATTTTCCTAACCTGCTGCGTAAATTGTCCTACACCTGCTATGAAAAGTCAATTTTGACAAAAGCTGTATCCCTTCTAGACAAAACCATCCCCAGGACTGAGTTTGGAAAGCGCTGCATTAGGGTACAGAGTAGATAAAAAGGCTCAGGCAAAATGAAATTGTCCTTCACCAAAGCAGTTAAATAAACCACAGACAGACAGATAATCAGATAGCCTAACTGGGCGACAGGCCAATCAGTGTAATATAAAGGACATACAGTAGATAGATTGTGATCCAGAATGAAGACAGTGATTGCACTCATATCATGCTGAAATACATATTTGTTTTACATTTAGCAGACGCTCTAATCCAGAGCGATTTAAGGCGTCAGCATGCTTCAGTTCGTCTGGCGCCTAAACGAGTGTGCTCACATACTCCCTTAAAAGACCTTTGTTTGAAAAATTAGAAAAAGCAGCGATAGTACTGTTTGTTCATTTTGAGACACCGTAGCCAGTATACACTTCCTCAAAATTGTCTGAATTAATCTAAGATAACGCAGTAAATCTGTCATTAATTTTGACGTTTTTGCAGAGAAGATCTTAGTGACTCAACTTTACATCCAACTAAGATGTTTGGTGCAGTATTTGACAAATTGCATGGAAGTGAGTCATCTCTCATTGAATGGCAATAAAGACTCGGGTCGTCGCTGTAAATGAAAATGTTTTCTCAGTCAACTTACCTGGTAAAATAAGAGTTAAATCAATACAAAATAAATGTATTGAAGAATCCCTACTGTTGATCAATCCCCGACGAAGGGGCGTAGACTTCAGATACGGACTTTGGCTTGCCTCAAGACAAAAAGTGTGCCCCCGAACAACCAAAAATAAAACCTTGCCGAAGTCCAAAACGTCACAAAATGTTGTCATAATATATGCACAAACTCTTACGAACACTTTCGGCTGGGAAGCATATGGACGCCTTTACAGTAGTGAGTGCATAGGCCTACAGTTTTCGTACTGGTCCCCCTTGAGAATCGAACCCAAATAATCTCTCTAAACGTGAATTGATTCTCAATTGCAGTATGGTTCTAGAAACATATCCCTCTACTTTCATATCACATCAAAATAATTTCACAAAAACAAAATACACACACTGTACACTGATTTAACCGGTTTTAACAGTAAACAGTATTTTTCAGTGACAACACATTTTTTATTTAACTAGGCAAGTCAATTAACTTCTTATGGCTGGGGCAGTATTGAGTAGCTTGGATGAATAAGGTGCCCAGAGTAAACTGCCTGCTACTCAGGCCCAGAAGCTAAGATATGCATATTATTAGTATATTTGGATAGAAAACACTCTGAAGTTTCTAAAACTGTTTGAATGATGTCTGTGAGTATAACAGAACTCATATGACAGGCAAAAACATGAGAAAAAATCCAACCAGGAAGTGGGAAATCTGAGGTTTGTCGGTTTTCAAGTCTTTGCCTATCCAATTTACAGTGTAAAATTTGGTCCCATTGCACTTCATAAGGCTTCCACTAGATGTCAATCGTATTTAGAACCTTGTTTCAGGCTTCTACTGTTAAGGATGAGGGAATGAGAGCTGTTTCAACCAGGTGTCTGGCAGAGTGCCATGAGCTCACTCAGGCGTGCCTCCGTGAGAGGTAGCTGCGTACCTTTTCGTTTCTAAAGACAAAGGAATTCTCCGGTTGAAACATTATTGAAGATTTATGTTAAAAACATCATAAAGATTGATTCTATACATCGTTTGACATGTTTATACGGACTGTAATGGAATTTTTTGACTTTTCGTCTGGCCTGCGCGTCATGAATTTGGATTTTTGAACTAAACGCGTGAACAAAAAGGAGGTATTTGGACATAAATTATGGACTTCATCGAACAAAACAAACATTTATTGTGGAACTGGGATTCATGAGAGTGCATTCTGATGAAGATCATCAAAGGTAAGTGAATATTTATAATGCTATTTCTGACTTCTGTTGACTCCACAACATGGCGGGTACCTGTATGGCTTGTTTTTGTGTCTGAGCGCCGTACTCAGATTATTACATGGTGTGCTTTTTCCGTAAAGTTATTTTGAAATCTGACATAGCGGTTGCATTAAGGAGAAGTTTATCTGAAGTTCCATGTATAATACTTGTATCTTTTATCAATGTTTATTATGAGTATTTCTGTAAATTGATGTGGCTCTCTGCATAATCACCGGATGTTGGAGGCAAAACATTACTTAACATAACGCGCCAATGTAAACAGATTTTTGGATATAAATATGAACTTTATCGAACAAAACATACATGTATTGTGTAACATGAAGTCCTATGAGTGTCATCTGATGATGATCATCAAAGGTCAGTGATTCATTTTATCTCCATTTCTGCTTTTTGTGACTCCTCTCTTTGGCTGGAAAAATGGCTGTGTTTTTCTGTGACTAGGTACTGACCTAACATAATCAGATGGTGTGCTTTTGTCGTAAAGCCTTTTTGAAATCGGACACTGTGGTGGGATTAACAACAAGTTTATCTTTAAAATGGTGTAAAATACTTGTATGTTTGAGGATTTTTAATTATGAGATTTCTGTCGTTTGAATTTGGCGCCCTGCACTTTCACTGGCTGTTGTCAAGTCGATCCCGTTAACGGGATCTCATGCGTAAGACGTTTTAAGAACAAATTTTTATTTTACAATGACGGCCTATCCCGGACAAACCCAGACGACGCTGGGCCAATTGTGCGCCGCCCTATGGGACTCCCGATCACGGCCGGTTGTGATACAGTCCGGGATCGAACCAGGGTCTGTAGTGACACCTCTTGCACTGAGATGCAATGCCTTAGACCACTGCGCTACTCAGAGCTGTGTGGCGTCTGTCTTCCGTTTACACACAGCACAGACGTTCAGAAACGCAGATAGCTAATTAGTACAGGTAGGCCACATTGTCTTCCTAATTCACACAGGTCATCTGTCTTCCATATGTTTTCCGTAAACAAGCGCTGTAACATGGAAATGTGGCCATGTGGGAATTCTAACCCTATAAAAGGTGTATCACTTTAACCTTTGTTCTTTGAAAAGATAAGGTACTTATTCTTCCAAAACCGTACCCGTGTTAATGTTCAGAGAGTCACGGCTCTTAGGAAAACTCCCCTGGCTCTTAAAACTCCCGCATATAGAAGACACCTTTGTCCAATGACTCATGTGTAATGTAACAGAGTCATGCTCAAGGGCTAATCCCATTCCTGCCTTGAGGTATGTTTTTCGACCCATATCTTGCACCGCTCCATGGTGTTAATGTAACTCCTAATTGCGTACTGACCTCAGTGCAGCCCAGTGTAAACATGCGTAATGGGAGGGGTCAGTGTCTTCTGGCAATTATGGCATACTATCGTGCCCTACTTTCTGTCCACGTACTCCTTAGGTGTTATCAGATTCCCCACATAGACTTTTAAAATGGTAGCTTCCACGATACTAAGCTATAATCAAATATATAGCTTTAATGGCACTCAGGCAATCTAGCATTGGTAACGTCTATCAAATTGTCTTGCAAGATTAAGTCGTATTCGATAGGCGTGGTGTGGATCAGGCGTTTAGCTAACGTTACAATATGGCACGTCATCCAGGAAAGAGGACCTAACGACAGGAAAACAAACTGATTTAATTGCTAAACTATACGATATTATTCAACAGCAGCACATGTTAGAGTACACACGTTAGTCTACTTGAAATGTAGGTATATCGAACTAACGTTGTCAAATGCAATTATTGACATAGGCCTAATGCATATGCCGTGATACGTCAACTGAACCGTGAATACAAAAAGCGATGTTGCTTGTGTTGTAAAAAAGCAACATAAGGTTCAATACCAGCCGGGAGGTGTCCTCCTTTGGTCTCGATTTTCTCCTTCGGCGGCGAAGACATATCTAACTAATGTCTGTCGGAAGCGTGAAAACACTCGTTTAAATTGTTATTCCTTTTCTTTTCTGGGGTAAACAGCAGCAGTCGACTTCAGTCCAGTTCGTCAACGTGGCTTCTTGTTTGGCAACTGTGCGTGATGACGACAGAGAAAATATCAGACAAATAGGAAAGTCACGTTTAGTCTGACGTCGGGAGGGTGGTACGGGATGCGGCTGGTGCCAGAATAAAGAATTTCCCATGGATAGATACAGTAAAAGCAGGCAATCTTATCTTTCTCAATCAATCAAAAGGCAAGGAGGTTACTGCTCTCCGTCCTTTTTTATAGAACCAAGTAGATGAAAGTATTCATGCCCCCTGATTTACTGCACATTTTGTTGTGTTATAGCCTGAATTCAAAATTGATTAAACATTTGTTTTCTCTCACCCATCTACACACAAAACCCCATAATGACAAAGTTAAAGCATGTTTTTAGAAATTTTAGTAAATGTATTAAAAAAAATGAAATACAGAAATATCGAATTAACATAAGTATTCACACCCATGAGTCAATACTTTGTAGAAGCACCTTTGGCCACGATTACAGCTGGGAGTCTTTCTGGGTAAATCTCTAAGAGTTTTCCACAACTGGATTGTGCAACATTTGCCCATTATTCTTTTCAAAATTCTTCAAGCTCTGTCAAATTGGTTGTTGATCATAGCTAGACAACCATTTTCAGGTCTTGCCATAGATTTTCAAGTAGATTTAAGTCAAAACTGTAACTCTGCCACTCAGGAACATTCACTGTCTTCTTGGTAAGCAACTCCAGTGTAGATTTGGCTTTGTGTTTAACGTTATTGATTTGATTTGATTTATTGTCCTGTTGAAAGGTGAATTCATATTCCAGTGTCTGTTGGAAAGCAGACTTAACCAGGTTTTCCTCTAGGATTTTGCCTGTGCTTAGCTCCATTCCGTTTCTTTTTTATCCTGAAAAACTGCATCATGTTTTGGGTTTGCTTGTAATTGTTAAGGTAATGATTACAAGCATACCCATAACATGATGCAGCCACCACTATGCTTGAAAATATAAAGAGTGTTATACAGTAATGTGTTGTATTGGATTTGCCCCAAACATAACACTTTGTAATCAGGACAAAAAATGTAATTGCTTTGCACAGTTTCACTTTCGTGCCTTGTTGCAAACAGGATGCATGTTTTGGAATATTTTTATTCTGTAGAGCACAGGTGTCAAACTCATTCCACGGAGGGCCGAGTGTCTGCGGGTTTTCGCTCCTCCCTTGTACTTGATTGATGAATTAACATCACTAATTAGTTAGGAACTCCCCACACCTGGTTGTCTAGGGCTTTATTGAAAGGAAAAACCAAAAACCTGCAGACACTCGGCCCTCCGTGGAATGAGTTTGACACCCCTGCTGTAGAGGCTTCAGTGGCTTCAGCTCATAGTAATGGCTGTAATGGTGCGAATGGCATCAAACACATGGAAACCACGTATATATATATATATATACAATCTATGTTTTCTATTTCTTTGTTGGCCGGGTATGGTTCCCAATCAGAGGCAGCTGTCTATCATTGTCTCTGATTGGGGATCATACTTAGGCAGCTTTTTTCCACCTGTAGTTTGTGGGATCTTGTTTTGGTACTGTGCTGTTTAGCCCTACTAGACTTTACGTTTCGTTTGTATTTGTTGTTTTTCGGTGTTCATTGAATAAAGAAAGATGTACGCCTACCACGCTGCGCCTTGGTCCACTCATTCCAACCACGACTGTAACATAGTCTGAACGTGTTCACTATATTTCTATAATGTAGAAAATAGTAAAAAATAAAATAGAAAAAAGCTGGAATGAGTAGGTGTGTCCAAACTTTTGACTGGTACTGTATATTTAAGCAATAAGGCCCGAGGAGGTGTGATAGCCACGTATGTTGGTCATCTAAGGGCTGTTCTTGTGCACTACACGACACAGAGTGCCTGGACACAGCCCTTAGCCGTGGTATATCGGCCATATATACCACGGTGCCTTATTGCTATTATAAACTGGTTACCAACGTAATTAGAGCATTAAAAAAAATAATGTTTTGTCATACCTGTGGTATACGGTCTGATATACAGTGCATTTGGAAAGTATTCATACCCCTTCCCTTTTACATTTTTTTTTTTACGTTACAGCCTTATCCTAAAATTGATTAAATTAAATGTTTTCCTCATCAATCTACACACTATACCCCATAATGACATCACAATACCCCATAATGACATAGTGATAAAGTGAAAACAGGTTTTTAGATTTTTTTTGCAAATTGTACCATGGCTGTCAGCCAATCAGCATTCAGAAATCTGTCTGTCTGTCTGTCTGTCTGTCTGTCTGTCTGTCTGTCTGTCTGTCTGTCTGTCTGTCTGTCTGTCTCTGGGGGTTTCCGACCATAGCTAATGACAAACAAAGTCGTAGAACTATTGCTATTGCTGTTACTGTCTGTGTATGTGCGTGTGCCTCTGAGAGCTCTCTGTGATGGTTAAGTTTACATAGACAGAATGGGGAAGTCACTGGTGAGTGATAAGCTGCATCTGACAAGAACACATGCTTTCTCTATCACTCCCTTTCCCCACAGGAGGTTCTCTTCTCTCTGTAGGGGGTAGGGGTTCACAGCAGGCTAAAACCAAAGACAGCGGCTGCTGCAACACTGAAGAATAACTGTCTATCCATGTCTCCGCTGGGTAACTCTCTACTGTACTGTCATGCCTCATTCAGGGTGAGATGATTCCACCTGACAGGACACCTCATGGTGTGTGCCTCTGTGTGTGGACGAGCAGGAGGAGTAGCAGGAGGTGTAGAGGGAGGGAGGGAGGGACACAATGAAATGGAGTTATATTCACAAGGCAATAGACGTACGAGACACAGTAGGCCTACTATGTGTCTCACCTACTGTGGCATCTCTACAACAGCTGTTTAGGTCCAAACCATTCCCTGCCAGTCAAAGGTTACTCAGGTTAGGTGAGGTGCATAGCAGGGTTGTTTACCATTATTTATCCTGTTCCATTCATGTTGCTGTTCCACACACTGGAGGTTCTGTATTTAGCTCATCAGCAACATTAATCCTTCCCATTTTCCACCCAACGCCAGGTTCCTAGGCAGTGCTCAAATTGATCTGTCAGGGTTCCTAACACGGCCCTAAATAAATCACTCAGAGCAGTCTGGGCTCCTCTCTCTCTTTCTCCCCTCTCTTCTCTCTTTCTCTCGCTCACACACACTCTTTACCTCTTCCTCTCCCCCCTTCTCTCTCTCTATGCCTCCCACCGTCTTGCACCCTCTCTGACTCTATGTATCTATCCATCTTTCTCCCTACCTCGCTCCTAAAGCGGATGAGATTTATGTTCCTCGTACATCATTGTTTTGGGTCTGTCTGAGATCTGTCTGTCTGTCTGTATCAGAGGCTCACCTTTGTTTAATCAGAAATAGATTTTTGTGACAAACCCTCCAGAGTGAACCACCACTTACACACATGCACATGTACACCCACACATTCACACACACACCTCAAATCAAATCAAATTAAATTGTATTTGTCACATAGACGTGTTCAGCAGATGTTATTGCGGCTGTAGCGAAATGCTTGTGTTTCTAACTCCAACAGTGCAGTAATATATCTAATAAGTAATATCTAACAATTTTACAACATATACCCAATACATACATCTAAGTGAGGAATGGAATGAAGAATATAAAAATATATGGACGAGCGACGTCAGAGCGGCATAGACTCTGTGCCCAAGGTTTGTCACGTCTGGATGGGAAAAGTGGGGCAGATCAGAGCAGAGAGGAACAGAACCACGCAGTACCACGTCTACTGCACGGTGCCTCTCTCTGCCGTGTTAGAACGGAGACATAAATGGAGGTGAAATTAAAGAGCTATTTCATGCCACATTACGTACCACCATCCATCCGATGTGGGACTTTTTTTCTCTGGTAGAGTCTAACTTCTCTACTTATTGTGAAGGGTAATACTCAGTTAGTTAATAGTTAGTTAATACAAAGCACTGCATTTCACACAGACTGGGGAAATGAGTTCCAGTCAATTGTCACTACCTCTTTATTTCACTCCTCCAGGCTGGCTTTGTGAATGGAAACCTACAGGTGTGGGATCTTAATTTTATCACTGACAATTTTCCTGAGCCGCAGGACTTACATAAATTCACTGAAAACCCGCAGCAACACGAGGTTATATTAACAGTATTGCACTTTTCATGTAGCCTCATTTTGGCCAGATAATAGCCTAACCACTGATCAAGCAACATTTTGGACTAAATGTTCAAATCCTGTTGCTGCAGGATTATTTTGCTTTGACAACACCGGTCAAATTAATATCATACATCTGTACCTCTATGATGAATGGAATCAAAGGTGACAGCATAGAAATAAAGTTTTCATTTTACCTTTATTTAACCAGGCAAGTCAGTTAAGAACAAATTCTTATTTACAATGACGGCCTATCCCGGCCAAACCCGGACGACACTGGGCCAATTGTGGACCACCCTATGGGACTCCCAATCACGGCCGGATGTGATGCAGCCTGGATTCGAACCAGGTACCGCAGTGACACCTCTTGCCCTGAAATGCAGTGTCTTAGACCACTGTCCAACTCAGGAAAATTAGAGGGGTTGTCACTGTGCTTATTCATCTATAGAGTGGTATGTAGGATTATCAACCTATTTAAAACATATCAGTGTATGCATGGCATCTACAGTGCATCACCTCTGTGGTCACAAGCTTTTCACAACAACAGCTCTCACAGTCTTACATCAGAACTAGACATTCATCCATGTTGCTCAAACTTCAAATTTAAAAGTGTTTAAGGTTAAGTGTAGGCATTAACTCAACATTTTGAAGGTTAGGGTTAACTCCAAATAGTTAAAGTAAGGGTTAAGGTTTGGGATAGGCTTAAAATAAAATTAAAATAAAAAAATATAAAAAACAAACACCTAACTCTTAGATCTGGGTACATGTGGTTAGTCTGGCTAACACCTAACTCTTAGATATGGGTACATGTGGTTAGTCTGGCTAACACCTAACTCTTAGATCTGGGTACATGTGGTTAGTCTGGCTAACACCTAACTCTTAGATCTGGGTACATGTGGTTAGTCTGGCTAACACCTAACTCTTAGATCTGGGTACATGTGGTTAGTCTGGCTAACACCTAACTCTTAGATCTGGGTACATGTGGTTAGTCTGGCTAACACCTAACTCTTAGATCTGGGTACATGTGGTTAGTCTGGCTAACACCTAACTCTTAGATCTGGGTACATGTGGTTAGTCTGGCTAAAACATAACTCAAAGTCCTCCTGACCTTAGTCTGGAAAGGTTATTTTGATGTTGTCTGCACGATATGTAGATAATGAAAGGGATGCACAATCACACACAACCCCAGAGCACCGCCCCCTTCCACTACAACTGTTGAATTTTCAAATCCAAACAACGTGCGGTCTCAACCCCCCATGAAAGAAAAACACTTTTGAGAGAACTGATAAAAGTTCAGGAGCACATTTATCCAGGAATAGTGCATTTAGAATGCACTCCTGTCCAGACCATCCACTGGCCACACACTAGTTGAATCAACGTTGTTTTCATGTCATTTCAATGAAATCGATGTTGAATTTACGCCTGTGTCCAGTGGCCAGTGTCACAGCGCTCCCTCGCTGTGAGTCACGTCAGCCAGGCTAACATGTGATTTAAAAAAAAGGATACGCCCAGGTTGGGTGAAATTGATGAACTAATTGTCAAAAACATTATCTGTACTGATGCCCTGGCATCTCAATGGTTCTCCAACCTCAAGGGAGCTTTTTATTGTCACTGTCGACCTTGGCATTTCAAGTTCTCTTGAAAGTTCAGTGACATACGACTTTAAAAATAGCACTAAAATAATGAATAAAATGTGATTCATTAAACATGTTCTCCATGACTTACCTTGATGAAATAAAGGTTGAATAGGTACAATAGATTGCAAAGAGTCTTTTATTTACCTGGTGTTAAAGGTATCATCCATACGCAGTAGAGTCTTCTAATAAGCCAGGACACACGACAACACAACTCACACCATAGTGTCAACATCCTCATTATCATCAGCTGGGTTCTGTTAGGAAACCTTCCAATATCCACACTAGCTAGCAACCTACTTAGAATCCATGGCCAATACATTGCCAATGACTGATATGCTAGTGTGGATATTGGAGCAAAGCAGTCTTCTCAAGAAACAGGGGTTTCGATCTTCATCATTATAATCATCATCATCGTCAGTACAGTCAAGTGAACAGAGGCATATCGTACAAGTCTTTTCACCTTAAAATGTTGTTGCTTTTAATGATACCGACACCTACACATAAAAATTCTGTAATATCGATATATAGATTTGGCATTCATTCTCTATGGATATGTCAGTCAAGTGATTTTTACCTTGAGAAATCTGACTTATCTGGAGGGATACCTCCGCTTTCAGACAATGATCGAGAGACACGCACACGAACGCACACAAGCACACATACACACACACACACACACGCTCAACTAACATAGGCAGATCTGTACATTTGAGAAGGGGACGTACGTACCCAATTTCTATAGTGATACCTCTTTGTACTATGTAACTTACTCCCATCAAAACACAGTTACAAACAGGTGAGGGAATGACGGGTCAGGGGTCATGGTTGTCTGTAAACTGAGTGTCTCATACATCCTCCAGTCTAGGGCTGGAACCAGAGAGGGCAAAGACTAGCACAATGTCACTTCTCTCTCTAATGTACAGTAGTGAAAAGGGAGAACTAGTCAGTTGTACAACTGAATGCATTTAACTGAAATGTGTCTTCTGCATTTAACCCAACCCCTCTGAATCAGAGAGGGGCTGCTTTAATCAACATCATCAGCATGCAGGGAGCAGTTGTTGTTGGGGGTTAAGTGCCTTGCTCAAGGGCAGAACTACAGATTTTTCACATAACCTGCTCGGGGATTCAAACCGGCAACCTTTCAGTTACTGACCCCACACTCTTAACAGCCACGCGAACTGCCGCATCTTAGAATGCAGAATGTTGATTCTTGTAGAATGGACTGGTTGTATCATGTAAATGTGTAAAAAACATTTGAATTCAGAACCTTTTAAACACTATATCTTCAAAATAAAATATCAGAGTGTGGAAACGGAGAATCAAAAACATCTATTTGAAATATCTACATCTTATTTTTTAGGCAGTGAAAAAGCACTTTTTCAACAAGGAGTGTGGAATGATGTCATTGGTCTTGTAATCGGTCTTGGACCGCTTCTGCTTTACATTTCTGTTTTAGTTTCCACAAAACAACTTCACATCCTCAGAGAACAGACTGTATTGCTAGTCACTCACATCCCTCTGGCTGTTAGAACAGACTCACATCCCTCTGGCTGTTAGAACAGACTCACATCCCTCTGGCTGTTAGAACAGACCTACATCCCTCTGGCTGTTAGAACAGACTCACATCCCTCTGGCTGTTAGAACAGACTCACATCCCTCTGGCTGTTAGAACAGACTCACATCCCTCTGGCTGTTAGAACAGACTCACATCCCTCTGGCTGTTAGAACAGACTCACATCCCTCTTGCTGTTAGAACAGACTCACATCCCTCTGGCTGTTAGAACAGACCCACATCCCTCTGGCTGTTAGAACAGACCCACATCCCTCTGGCTGTTAGAACAGACTCACATCCCTCTGGCTGTTAGAACAGACCCACATCCCTCTGGCTGTTAGAACAGACTCACATCCCTCTGGCTGTTAGAACAGACCCACATCCCTCTGGCTGTTAGAACAGACCCACATCCCTCTGGCTGTTAGAACAGACCCACATCCCTCTGGCTGTTAGAACAGTCTCACATCCCTCTGGCTGTTAGAACAGTCTCACATCCCTCTGGCTGTTAGAACAGACCCACATCCCTCTGGCTGTTAGAACAGACCCACATCCCTCTGGCTGTTAGAACAGACTCACATCCCTCTGGCTGTTAGAACAGACCCACATCACTCTGGCTGTTAGAACATACCCACATCCCTCTGGCTGTTAGAACAGACTCACATCCCTCTGGCTGTTAGAACAGACCCACATCCCTCTGGCTGTTAGAACAGACCCACATCCCTCTGGCTGTTAGAACAGACCCACATCCCTCTGGCTGTTAGAACAGACCCACATCCCTCTGGCTGTTAGAACAGACTCACATCCCTCTGGCTGTTAGAACAGTCTCACATCCATCTGGCTGTTAGAACAGTCTCACATCCATCTGGCTGTTAGAACAGACTCACATCCCTCTGGCTGTTAGAACAGACTCACATCCCTCTGGCTGTTAGAACAGACCCACATCCCTCTGGCTGTTAGAACAGACTCACATCCCTCTGGCTGTTAGAACAGACTCACATCCCTCTGGCTGTTAGAACAGACCCACATCCCTCTGGCTGTTAGAACAGTCTCACATCCATCTGGCTGTTAGAAAAGACCCACACCCCTCTGGCTGTTAGAACAGACCCACATCCCTCTGGCTGTTAGAACAGACTCACATCCCTCTGGCTGTTAGAACAGACCCACATCCCTCTGGCTGTTAGAACAGACCCACATCCCTCTGGCTGTTAGAACAGACTCACATCCCTCTGGCTGTTAGAACAGACCCACATCCCTCTGGCTGTTAGAACAGACCCACATCCCTCTGGCTGTTAGAACAGACTCACATCCCTCTGGCTGTTAGAACAGACCCACATCCCTCTGGCTGTTAGAACAGACTCACATCCCTCTGGCTGTTAGAACAGACCCACATCCCTCTGGCTGTTAGAACAGACTCACATCCCTCTGGCTGTTAGAACAGACTCACATCCCTCTGGCTGTTAGAACAGACCCACATCCCTCTGGCTGTTAGAACAGACCCACATCCCTCTGGCTGTTAGAACAGACCCACATCCCTCTGGCTGTTAGAACAGAGCCACATCCCTCTGGCTGTTAGAACAGAGCCACATCCCTCTGGCTGTTAGAACAGACCCACATCCCTCTGGCTGTTAGAACAGACCCACATCCCTCTGGCTGTTAAAACAGACTCACATCCCTCTGGCTGTTAGAACAGACTCACATCCCTCTGGCTGTTAGAACAGACCTACATCCCTCTGGCTGTTAGAACAGACCTACATCCCTCTGGCTGTTAGAACAGACTCACATCCCTCTGGCTGTTAGAGCAGACTCACATCCCTCTGGCTGTTAGAGCAGACCCACATCCCTCTGGCTGTTAGAACAGACCTACATCCCTCTGGCTGTTAGAACAGACTCACATCCCTCTGGCTGTTAGAACAGACCCACATCCCTCTGGCTGTTAGAACAGACCCACATCCCTCTGGCTGTTAGAACAGACCCACATCCCTCTGGCTGTTAGAACAGACCCACATCCCTCTGGCTGTTAGAACAGACTCACACCCCTCTGGCTGTTAGAACAGTCTCACATCCATCTGGCTGTTAGAACAGACCTACACCCCTCTGGCTGTTAGAACAGACCTACATCCCTCTGGCTGTTAGAACAGACCCACATCCCTCTGGCTGTTAGAACAGACTCACATCCCTCTGGCTGTTAGAACAGACCCACATCCCTCTGGCTGTTAGAACAGACTCACATCCCTCTGGCTGTTAGAACAGACCCACATCCCTCTGGCTGTTAGAACAGACCCACATCCCTCTGGCTGTTAGAACAGACCCACATCCCTCTGGCTGTTAGAACAGACTCACATCCCTCTGGCTGTTAGAACAAACTCACATCCCTCTGGCTGTTAGAACAGACCCACATCCCTCTGGCTGTTAGAACAGACCCACATCCCTCTGGCTGTTAGAACAGACTCACATCCCTCTGGCTGTTAGAACATACCTACATCCCTCTGGCTGTTAGAACAGACCCACATCCCTCTGGCTGTTAGAACAGACCCACATCCCTCTGGCTGTTAGAACAGACTCACATCCCTCTGGCTGTTAGAACAGACCCACATCCCTCTGGCTGTTAGAACAGACTCACATCCCTCTGGCTGTTAGAACAGACCTACATCCCTCTGGCTGTTAGAACAGACTCACATCCCTCTGGCTGTTAGAACAGACCCACATCCCTCTGGCTGTTAGAACAGACCCACATCCCTCTGGCTATTAGAACAGACCCACATCCCTCTGGCTGTTAGAACAGACCCACATCCCTCTGGCTGTTAGAACAGACCCACATCCCTCTGGCTGTTAGAACAGACTCACATCCCTCTGGCTGTTAGAACAGACTCACATCCCTCTGGCTGTTAGAACAGACTCACATCCCTCTGGCTGTTAGAACAGACCCACATCCCTCTGGCTGTTAGAACAGACCCACATCCCTCTGGCTGTTAGAACAGACCCACATCCCTCTGGCTGTTAGAACAGACCCACATCCCTCTGGCTGTTAGAACAGACCCACATCCCTCTGGCTGTTAGAACAGACCTACATCCCTCTGGCTGTTAGAACAGACTCACATCCCTCTGGCTGTTAGAACAGACCCACATCCCTCTGGCTGTTAGAACAGACCCACATCCCTCTGGCTGTTAGAACAGACCCACATCCCTCTGGCTGTTAGAACAGACTCACATCCCTCTGGCTGTTAGAACAGACCCACATCCCTCTGGCTGTTAGAACAGACCCACATCCCTCTGGCTGTTAGAACAGACCCACATCCCTCTGGCTGTTAGAACAGACTCACATCCCTCTGGCTGTTAGAACAGACCCACATCCCTCTGGCTGTTAGAACAGACTCACACCCCTCTGGCTGTTAGAACAGACTCACACCCCTCTGGCTGTTAGAACAGTCTCACATCCATCTGGCTGTTAGAACAGACCTACACCCCTCTGGCTGTTAGAACAGACCCACATCCCTCTGGCTGTTAGAACAGACCCACATCCCTCTGGCTGTTAGAACAGACTCACATCCCTCTGGCTGTTAGAACAGACCCACATCCCTCTGGCTGTTAGAACAGACTCACATCCCTCTGGCTGTTAGAACAGACCCACATCCCTCTGGCTGTTAGAACAGACCCACATCCCTCTGGCTGTTAGAACAGACCCACATCCCTCTGGCTGTTAGAACAGACCCACATCCCTCTGGCTGTTAGAACAGACCCACATCCCTCTGGCTGTTAGAACAGACTCACATCCCTCTGGCTGTTAGAACAGACTCACATCCCTCTGGCTGTTAGAACAGACCCACATCCCTCTGGCTGTTAGAACAGACCCACATCCCTCTGGCTGTTAGAACAGACCCACATCCCTCTGGCTGTTAGAACAGACTCACATCCCTCTGGCTGTTAGAACAGACTCACATCCCTCTGGCTGTTAGAACATACCTACATCCCTCTGGCTGTTAGAACAGACTCACATCCCTCTGGCTGTTAGAACAGACTCACATCCCTCTGGCTGTTAGAACAGACTCACATCCCTCTGGCTGTTAGAACAGACCCACATCCCTCTGGCTGTTAGAACAGACTCACATCCCTCTGGCTGTTAGAACAGACTCACATCCCTCTGGCTGTTAGAACAGACCCACATCCCTCTGGCTGTTAGAACAGACCCACATCCCTCTGGCTGTTAGAACAGACCCACATCCCTCTGGCTGTTAGAACAGACCCACATCCCTCTGGCTGTTAGAACAGACCCACATCCCTCTGGCTGTTAGAACAGACCCACATCCCTCTGGCTGTTAGAACAGACTCACATCCCTCTGGCTGTTAGAACAGACTCACATCCCTCTGGCTGTTAGAACAGACTCACATCCCTCTGGCTGTTAGAACAGACTCACATCCCTCTGGCTGTTAGAACAGACTCACATCTCTCTGGCTGTTAGAACAGACCCACATCCCTCTGGCTGTTAGAACAGACCCACATCCCTCTGGCTGTTAGAACAGACCCACATCCCTCTGGCTGTTAGAACAGACCCACATCCCTCTGGCTGTTAGAACAGACTCACATCCCTCTGGCTGTTAGAACAGACTCACATCCCTCTGGCTGTTAGAACAGACTCACATCCCTCTGGCTGTTAGAACAGACTCACATCCCTCTGGCTGTTAGAACAGACTCACATCTCTCTGGCTGTTAGAACAGACCCACATCCCTCTGGCTGTTAGAACAGACCCACATCCCTCTGGCTGTTAGAACAGACCCACATCCCTCTGGCTGTTAGAACAGACCCACATCCCTCTGGCTGTTAGAACAGACCTACATCCCTCTGGCTGTTAGAACAGACTCACATCCCTCTGGCTGTTAGAACAGACCCACATCCCTCTGGCTGTTAGAACAGACCCACATCCCTCTGGCTGTTAGAACAGACCCACATCCCTCTGGCTGTTAGAACAGACCCACATCCCTCTGGCTGTTAGAACAGACTCACATCCCTCTGGCTGTTAGAACAGACCCACATCCCTCTGGCTGTTAGAACAGACCCACATCCCTCTGGCTGTTAGAACAGACCCACATCCCTCTGGCTGTTAGAACAGACTCACATCCCTCTGGCTGTTAGAACAGACCCACATCCCTCTGGCTGTTAGAACAGACTCACACCCCTCTGGCTGTTAGAACAGACTCACACCCCTCTGGCTGTTAGAACAGTCTCACATCCATCTGGCTGTTAGAACAGACCTACACCCCTCTGGCTGTTAGAACAGACCCACATCCCTCTGGCTGTTAGAACAGACCCACATCCCTCTGGCTGTTAGAACAGACTCACATCCCTCTGGCTGTTAGAACAGACCCACATCCCTCTGGCTGTTAGAACAGACTCACATCCCTCTGGCTGTTAGAACAGACCCACATCCCTCTGGCTGTTAGAACAGACCCACATCCCTCTGGCTGTTAGAACAGACCCACATCCCTCTGGCTGTTAGAACAGACCCACATCCCTCTGGCTGTTAGAACAGACCCACATCCCTCTGGCTGTTAGAACAGACTCACATCCCTCTGGCTGTTAGAACAGACTCACATCCCTCTGGCTGTTAGAACAGACCCACATCCCTCTGGCTGTTAGAACAGACCCACATCCCTCTGGCTGTTAGAACAGACCCACATCCCTCTGGCTGTTAGAACAGACTCACATCCCTCTGGCTGTTAGAACATACCTACATCCCTCTGGCTGTTAGAACAGACCCACATCCCTCTGGCTGTTAGAACAGACTCACATCCCTCTGGCTGTTAGAACAGACTCACATCCCTCTGGCTGTTAGAACAGACCCACATCCCTCTGGCTGTTAGAACAGACTCACATCCCTCTGGCTGTTAGAACAGACTCACATCCCTCTGGCTGTTAGAACAGACTCACATCCCTCTGGCTGTTAGAACAGACCCACATCCCTCTGGCTGTTAGAACAGACCCACATCCCTCTGGCTGTTAGAACAGACCCACATCCCTCTGGCTGTTAGAACAGACCCACATCCCTCTGGCTGTTAGAACAGACCCACATCCCTCTGGCTGTTAGAACAGACCCACATCCCTCTGGCTGTTAGAACAGACTCACATCCCTCTGGCTGTTAGAACAGACTCACATCCCTCTGGCTGTTAGAACAGACTCACATCCCTCTGGCTGTTAGAACAGACTCACATCCCTCTGGCTGTTAGAACAGACTCACATCTCTCTGGCTGTTAGAACAGACCCACATCCCTCTGGCTGTTAGAACAGACCCACATCCCTCTGGCTGTTAGAACAGACCCACATCCCTCTGGCTGTTAGAACAGACCCACATCCCTCTGGCTGTTAGAACAGACCTACATCCCTCTGGCTGTTAGAACAGACTCACATCCCTCTGGCTGTTAGAACAGACCCACATCCCTCTGGCTGTTAGAACAGACCCACATCCCTCTGGCTGTTAGAACAGACCCACATCCCTCTGGCTGTTAGAACAGACCCACATCCCTCTGGCTGTTAGAACAGACTCACATCCCTCTGGCTGTTAGAACAGACTCACATCCCTCTGGCTGTTAGAACAGACTCACATCTCTCTGGCTGTTAGAACAGACGTGGGTTGGAAAGGGGAGACAGGACAGTGATCATTGATTGACATTGTTTCAAACCCACTGGACACAAACTGGGTGAATCACCGTTTTTTCGACGTAATTTGTCAACTTATTGTGACTTGGAATCTATGTGGAAAATACAGTATCAATATTACTGTTGTTTTGAGGGTGAAATTTCAACCACATAATTATATCATCAGGTAACCAAATTTCAACATAGACAAACCTTGTAAAAAACATGTTGAATTTGTACCTTTAAAACAACATCAGATCTTCAACATTATATTCACTATCAGAATAAAGTAACAGGCTGGGCAGCACCTCCTACTGGATAGTTGATCTACCTACAGCTACTGTTTGGTCTCCCATCCAGGGCTATAACCAAGCCCAGTCCTGCTTAACTACAATATTTGTGACTGACTATTGCCAATGTGCTATCGTGAGAATAACTGTTCAGAAATCTCCACTTAAAAACTAAATAGATTCAGTGTTGGTGGCAAAGTCATTCCAAAGGCCAAGTTTGACAGAGAAGTTGAAATGTGACCATACTATATCACGAATATACCATCAATTATACTACTAAGGCCAATATAGCATTTACAAAGTCATTAACAACTATTGTTTCAATTCAACCCATAATTCAACTAAAAATGGATATACTAAAGGCCCAGGGTTTCAGGCTCTGGTTGATTTCAAATGTAATGATATTGAATTGTCAACGCAACCATGAACATTTGAAGGAAATGTATCTTCTGCTTGGATGGTTCCATCTGAGCCACTGACTTAGTCTGGCTTTAATTCCAGTTTGTCTACAAATGAGTGATTGATATGTTGGATTCACATCTCCATCTCAACCAACAATCTAAGTTAAAGACTAGGACTACATCAAATCAAACGTTATTTAAAGTGCATTTCAAGTTTGATTTACTAATATTCTTTAAACTTTGATTTATGGTTGAGGTAGAGACGTGAATCCAACAG
The DNA here is from genome assembly GCF_016432855.1 of Salvelinus namaycush. NCBI lineage: Eukaryota > Metazoa > Chordata > Actinopteri > Salmoniformes > Salmonidae > Salvelinus > Salvelinus namaycush. Next base: position 8,359,589 of record NC_052313.1, on the reverse strand, counting down.
TCATTAATTTGTATACAAACTGGAACTAAAGACGGACTAAGTCACGCTGCATTTACACAGGCATCCCAATTCTGATCTGTCTTTCACTAATTGTTTTTTTGACCAATCACATCAGAACTTTTCACATCAGATTTTTTTCACAGCTGATCCGATTTAACACAGTCTCAGTGGCACAGATGGAACTATTCAAGCAGAAGATACATCTTCAAATGTTGAAAAGTGGTTGTGTTGACAACCAAACATAGTTCAATATCACTTCCTGAATACAATAAATAGCCTGTTAAATTGTCGACAAGTTACAAATTATATGTTGGATTCATGTCACCAACTCAACCAAAAATACCAGTTAATGATGACGCCGGTGGGTCAGATGGAGCTATCCAAACAGTAGATACATCTCCTATAAATGTTGATATTTGATTGCTTGGTCAACAGAACACAATTCAATATTATTTTTGTAAGACAGTAAAAAGTCTTAATTAAGATAAGGCTATCTGACAAACGAATGTAACATTTAACCTTAAAATTAGCAACACATCCAATGGCCACATTTAGATTGTACTGTATCTATACATTTCTTGTTATGTAATCATATAAAGCGTGCGTGATCAAGATAGCATGTATAGGTGGTCGCAGGTCTGTGCAGATCTTCACAGTTGTTGTAATAATCTGGTAGAATCTAAATCGGTATTAATCACTTGCACATGTACTTGTAATGTAATTAGATGAAGCACAGGGATAACACATTAATTGGTTGTATAAATAAACTAAATATCTGACATTGTTTTCCCATTTGAACTTTGCTGTGCTTTTAAATGGTTGAAAGCACAGTGATAGACATTTGGGTGACAACTAAACCAAAAACTTAGACATTGTTTTTCCATTGGAATTTGGTTGTGCTTTTAGACGGTTGAAAGCACAGTGATAACACATTGGACATTCAACTAACTTTTGGCAGTCTTTTTCAGTGGGTGAATATAGGTTGTAATCTCATTGATGTCTCAACCAAATATCCACATTGAAATGACGTGGTGTGCCCAGTGGGAAGTGTTTTCTTCTCAGTCTCTATTCTGTTCCTGGAAAACAATATCCAGTGGCCGGTCGGTCGGTTGGTCGGTCGGTCGGTAGTGACAAGATGTGTAATATACACAATACCATCCAGGTCAACTGTACTGTACACCAAAATACTGTACAACTTCAAAAAATAACAAATAAAAAAGATGTGAAATTAAAAACTTAAAAAGCTGGAAGATTCTTCTTCAACAGACAACATTCCATAGAAAGGTAGAACCTTTGATTGACAATGAAAGTCAGAAGTCAATGTAATGAACGGGTGGAAAGCTGCCCCCTTTGTTTTTCCTGTAAACATCCTGTCCTGTCTTGTGCTTGGTGTTTTTCTCTCATCTTCTCTCTCCGTTCTCTGTTCTGTTACTTTTAATCCGACTTGCCAAAAAACTCTCACAACTCTTCCTCTCTTCCATTTCTCCACTCCTCCTCCTCTCCTCCTCCTTTCTGAAAGTCAAGCAATGCACCTCCAAAGAGGTAAGAGCCTTCCGTCATCATTCAGTTGTTCTCTTTCTTTTCTTCTGTCAAGGACTTTTCTCTCTTTCTCTCTCACTCTCACTCTCACTCTGACACATCCATCCACCCCCTTTCCCAGTGGAACAAGCTTTGAACAAACTGAACTGGCAGCAAAATGTCTTGTGGTATTCATGCACATGCGCAGTCTCTCTTCACACCTCAACCCCTCACAACCCCCTAAGCCCCTTCAATCCCTGTTTGCCGTTGGTTACTAACATTAACCTCGCACCCCCGATTTACTCTACACCAGTGTTCTTCACTCTCAATCCTGGAGAGCTACGGGAATATGCAGGATTTTGTTCCAGCCCAGCACTAATAAACCTAATATCCTCAAATCAATGGTTCATTACACCTTGCAGGTGTGCTGTTTGTTAGTGTTGGGCTGGAGCTAAACCCTACACCAGCCTGTATCTCTCCAGGACATATGTTAAGTTGTGACTCCTGTCTTTAGACCCAGGAGTCAGGTGAAGCCGGGTAGTGGCTGGTCTCGTAGTTGAGTTCGGAGTAGGGCCGGGATGCAGAGTAGAAGTCCACATAGTTGCCAGTGGACTTAAGGCCAAGGTGCATCCGGAGGTCTGTGGCGGCCTGAGACGGGGGCTGGGGGAGTGGCTGATCTGGAGGCTCGAAGAACGAGTCATCCAGCATGCGGCCAGGGTTCTGCGGAGGGGGGAAGGAGGGAGGGAGGGATGGAGGGAACGTGTCGTAGTCTTTTAGAGGTGTAGAGGAGCAGTCTGCCTGAGGGGCCATGGGCTGGGGAGGGATCTGGAAAAGAAGTGAAAACACAGAGCTGTTTAATCTGTCTAACTTAATCTGAGGTTAAAATATAAGGTTTATTAATTGGATAAGGGCGGGGTATGGATTCATGTTGCAACGGTTTCAAGCTCTCCAGATTTTCGGCGGGTTTTGTGGGGAAGATTCCAGAAGGCATCAGAGCTTATCAGAACCTCCGCCTTCCTGAAGACGTAACCGTGACAACCATCACCATGGCACCAGATGCCAAGAAGGTAACTTGGCGACAAGATGGGACATACAAATATGTGTGTGTCTGTGTGTGTGTGCGTGTGTGTATATGTATGTGTGTGTACGTATGTGTGTGTGTGGGTGGGTGTGTGTGCATACGTGTGTTTATGTGTTTGTGTGTGTGCGTGCAGCAACGTGAGTTTGTGTGTGTGTCTCTGAGTGTGTGTGTGTGTGTGTGTACATGTATGTACAGTTGAAGTCGGAAGTTTACATACACTTAGGTCGGAGTCATTAAAACTCGTTTTTCAACCACTCCACACATTTCTTGTTAACAAACTGTAGTTTTGGCAAGTCGGTTAGGACATCTACTTTGTGCATGACACAAGTAAATTAACCAACAATTGTTGACAGACAGATTATTCCACTTATAATTCACTATATCACAATTGCAGTGGGTCAGAAGTTTACATACACTAAGTTGACTGTGCCTTTAAACAGCTTGGAAAATTCCAGAAAATTATGTCATGGCTTTAGAAGCTTCTGATAGGCTAATTGACATAATTTGAGTCAATTGGAGGTGTACCTGATGATGTATTTCAAGGCCTACCTTCAAACTCTATGCCTCTTTGCTTGACATCATCGCAAAATCAAAAGAAATCAGCCAAGACCTAAAAAAAAGAAATAGTAGACCTCCACAAGTCTGGTTCATCCTTGGGAGCAATTTCCAAACGCCTGAAGGTACCACTTTCATCTGTATAAACAATAGTATGCAAGTATAAACACCATAGGACCACGCAGCCGTCATACCACTCAGGAAGGAGACGTGATATGTCTCCTAGAGATGAACGTACTTTGGTGTGAAAGGTGCAAATCAATCCTAGAACAACAGCAAAGGACCTTGTGAAGATGCTGGATGAAACAGGTACAAAAGTATCTATATTCATAGTAAAACGAGTCCTATATCAACATAACCTGAAAGGCCGCTCAGCAAGGAAGAAGCCACTGCTCCAAAACCGCCATAAAAAAGCCAGACTATGGTTTGCTGCACATGGGGACAAAGATCATACTTTTTGGAGAAATGTCCTCTGGTCTGATGAATCAAAAATAGAACTGTTATGTTATGTTTGGAGGAAAAAGTGTGAGTCTTGCAAGCCGAAGAACACCATCCCGAACGTGAAGCACGGGGGTGGCAGCATCATTTTGTGGGGTGCTTTGCTGCAGGAAGGACTGGTGCACTTCACAAAATAGATGGCATCATGAGGAAAGACAATTATGTGGATATATTGAAGCAACATCTCAAGTCATCAGTCAGGAAGTTAAAGCTTGGTCGCAAATGGGTCTTCCAAAGGGACAATGACCCCAAGCATACTTCTAAAGTTGTGGCAAATGGCTTAAGGACAACAAAGTCAAGGTATTGGAGTGGCCATCACAAAGCCCTGACCTCAATACCATAGAAAATTTGTGGGCAGCATTGAAAAAGCATGTGCGAGCAAGGAGGCCTATAAACCTGACTCAGTTACACCAGCTGTCAGGAGGAATGGGCCAGAATTCACCCAACTTATTGTCGGAAGCTTGTGGAAGGCTACCCGAAACGTTTGACCCAAGTTAAACAATTTAAAGGCATTGCTACCAAATACTAATTGAGTGCATGTAAACTTTTAACCCACTGGGAATGTGATGAAAGAAATAAAAGCTGAAATAAATCATTCTCTCTTCTATTATTCTGACATTTCACATTCTTAAACTAAAGTGATGATCCTAACTGACCTAAGACAGGGAATCTTTACTAGGATTCAATGTCAGGAATGATGAAAAACTGAGTTTAAATGTATTTGGCTAAGGAGCATGTAAACTTCCGACTTCAACTGTATGTATATGTGTATGTATGTATATGTGTTTGCGTGTGTGTGTGTGTTTGTAAGTATGGGTGTGTGTGTGTGTGTGTGTGTGTGTGTGTGTGTGTGTGTGTGTGTGTGTGTGTGTGTGTGTGTGTGTGTGTGTGTGTGTGTGTGTGTGTGTGTGTGTGTGTGTGTGTGTGTGTGTGTGTGTGTGTGTGTGTGTGTGTGTGTATGTGTGTCTCACGCCCTGACCTTAGTTATCTATGTTTTCTTTATTAGGTCAGGGTGTGACGAGGGTGGGTATGCTTGTTTTGTATTGTCTAGGGTGTTTTATATGTCTAGGGGTGTTGGTAAGTCTAGGCATATGTATGTCTATGGTGGCCTTAATTGGTTCCCAATCAGAGGCAGCTGTTTATCGTTGTCTCTGATTGGGGATCATATTTAGGTTGCCATTTTCCCTTGGGTATTTATGGGTTCTTATTCTATGTTTAGTTGTCTGTCTGCACTAGCCATATTAGCTTTACGGTTCGTTTTGTTCTTTTGTTCATTTTTTTTCAGTGTTCAGTGTTCAGTGTTCGTTTTGTTCAGTGTTCAGTGTTCAGTGTTCAGTGTTCATTGTTCGTTCCATAAATAAAGAAGAATGTACGCTTATCACGCTGCGCCTTGGTCTCCTCCCTACGACGGCCGTGACAGTGTGTTTGTTTGTGTGTGTGTGTGTGTGTGTGTGTGTGTGTGTGTGTGTGTGTGTGTGTGTGTGTGTGTGTGTGTGTGTGTATGTATGTGTGTATTTATGTATGTATTCATGTGTGTGTGTGTGTGTTTGTGTGTCCGTGTGTGTGTGCGTGTGTGTGTGCGTGTATGTTTGTATGCATTCATGTATGTGTGTATGTGTCTGTGTGTGTGTTGTGTAATATTCGCAGTGTGTGTTGTGTAATATTAGTAGTGTGTATGTGTGTGTGTGTGTGTGTGTGTTGTGTAATATTAGAAGTGTGTGTGTGTTATAATATTAGTAGTATTAGTAGTGTGTGTGTGTGTGTGTGTGTGTGTGTGTGTGTGTGTGTGTTGTGTAATATTAGTAGTGTATGTGTGTGTGTGTTGTGTAATATTAGTAGTGTGTGTGTGTATTTGTGTTGTGTAATATTAGTAGTGTGTGTGGTGTAGCTCACCTGGTTGTGTAATATTAGTAGTGTGTGTGTGTGTGTTGTGTAATATTAGTAGTGTGTGTGTGTTGTGTAATATTAGTAGTGTGTGTGGTGTAGCTCACCTGGTTGTGTAATATTAGTTGTGTAATATTAGTAGTGTGTGTGTGTTGTGTAATATTAGTAGTGTGTGTGTGTATTTGTGTTGTGTAATATTAGTAGTGTGTGTGGTGTAGCTCACCTGGTTGTGTAATATTAGTAGTGTGTGTGTGTGTGTTGTGTAATATTAGTAGTGTGTGTGTGTGTTGTGTAATATTAGTAGTGTGTGTGGTGTAGCTCACCTGGTTGTGTAATATTAGTTGTGTAATATTAGTAGTGTGTGTGTGTTGTGTAATATTAGTAGTGTGTGTGTGTGTGTGTGTTGTGTAATATTAGTAGTGTGTGTGTGTGTGTTGTGTAATATTAGTAGTGTGTGTGGTGTAGCTCACCTGGTTGTGTTCGATCTCGTCATTAGTAGTAACATAAGAGTTCCGGAACAACGTGGATGTTCCACAGGAGATTCTGACTGAAAGAAGAGAGAGAGGATGTCAGACAGAGAGAGAGGGGGGGGAGAGAGGGAGGGTGACAGACAGAGAAAGAGGAGAGAGAGAGGGGGGGGGGAGAGAGGGAGGGTGACAGACAGAGAAAGAGGAGAGAGAGAGGGGGGGGGGGGGGGGGTGACAGACAGAGAAAGAGGAGAGAGAGAGAGGGGGGAGAGAGGGAGGGTGACAGACAGAGAAAGAGGAGAGAGAGAGAGGGGGGGAGAGAGGGAGGGTGACGGACAGAGAGAGAGGAGAGAGAGAGAGAGGGGGAGAGAGAAAACAGGGGGATAAAGAGAGTGGGGGGTGTCAGAGAGAGAGAGAGGGAGGGGGAGAGAGAGAGAGAGGGGGTGTCAGACAGAGAGAGAGGGAGGGGGAGAGAGAGAGAGAGGGAGGGGGAGAGAGAGAGAGAGAGAGAGAGGGGGGTGTCAGAGGGAGAGAGAGAGGGGGGGTGTCAGACAGAGAGAGAGGGAGGAGAGAGAGTGAGAGAGAGGGAGGGGGAGAGAGAGAATGACAGAAAGAGATATGGAAATAGAAAGTAATAGTCTGTTATTTCTCTCTCCTTCACACACACACCTGCCATGGTGTCTTTTCGGGAGGTATGTTCTCCTTTGTTGTCGTGGAAACCTGCGTTGGTTGCTGTGGAGTCGTATTCGGTCTTGCGTTCCTTCATACTCATCATCTCTCTGGGAGAGGCCGGTGCGCTAACTGTAACACACACACACATTATTCATCATTAGGTGTGTTTAGTGTGACAGCATGAAGGTCGTATCCTGCCATAGTAGCACACAGTAATCCTCTGAACACGCTTAATAACACACACACACACACACACACACACACACACACACACACACACACACACACACACACACACACACACACACACACACACACACACACACACACACACACACACACACACACACACACACACACGTCCCATTACAGTCCCCTGAAAAAGCTTACCTACACAGTACAGTCTATAATACTGGTCTATAATACTGTTTACCTACACACTACAGTCTATAATACTGGTCTATAATACTGTTTACCTACACACTACAGTATATAATACTGGTCTGTAATACTGCTTACCTACACACTACAGTCTATAATACTGTTTACCTACACACTACAGTCTATAATACTGGTCTATAATACTGTTTACCTACACACTACAGTCTAGACTACTGGTCTATAATACTGTTTACCTACACACTACAGTATATAATACTGGTCTATAATACTGTTTACCTACACACTACAGTCTATAATACTGTTTACCTACACACTACAGTCTATAATACTGGTCTATAATACTGTTTACCTACACACTACAGTCTATAATACTGGTCTATAATACTGTTTACCTACACACTACAGTCTATAATACTGTTTACCTACACACTACAGTCTATAATACTGTTTACCTACACACTACAGTATATAATACTGGTCTATAATACTGTTTACCTACACACTACAGTCTATAATACTGTTTACCTACACACTACAGTCTATAATACTGTTTACCTACACACTACAGTCTATAATACTGTTTACCTACACACTACAGTCTATAATACTGTTTACCTACACACTACAGTATATAATACTGGTCTATAATACTGCTTACCTACACACTACAGTCTATAATACTGGTCTATAATACTGTTTACCTACACACTACAGTCTATAATACTGTTTACCTACACACTACAGTATATAATACTGGTCTATACTACTGTTTACCTACACACTACAGTCTATAATACTGTTTACCTACACACTACAGTCTATAATACTGTTTACCTACACACTACAGTCTATAATACTGTTTACCTACACACTACAGTCTATAATACTGTTTACCTACACACTACAGTCTATAATACTGTTTACCTACACACTACAGTATATAATACTGGTCTATAATACTGTTTACCTACACACTACAGTCTATAATACTGGTCTATAATACTGTTTACCTACACACTACAGTCTATAATACTGTTTACCTACACACTACAGTCTATAATACTTGTCTATAATACTGTTTACCTACACACTACAGTCTATAATACTGGTCTATAATACTGTTTACCTACACACTACAGTCTATAATACTGCTTACCTACACACTACAGTATATAATACTGGTCTATAATACTGTTTACCTACACACTACAGTCTATAATACTGTTTACCTACACACTACAGTCTATAATACTTGTCTATAATACTGCTTACCTACACACTACAGTATATAATAGTCTATAATAGTCTATAATACACAGTACAGTCTATAATACTGCTTACCTACACACTACAGTCTTTAATACTGTTTACCTACACACTACAGTCTATAATACTGTTTACCTACACACTACAGTCTATAATACTTGTCTATAATACTGCTTACCTACACACTACAGTATATAATAGTCTATAATAGTCTATAATACACAGTACAGTCTATAATACTGCTTACCTACACACTACAGTCTTTAATACTGTTTACCTACACACTACAGTCTATAACCCTGTTTACCTACACACGACAGTCTATAATACTGTTTAACTACATACTACAGTCTATAATACTGTTTACCTACACACTACAGTCTATAATACTGGTCTATACTACTGTTTACCTACACACTACAGTCTATACTACTGTTTACCTACACACTACAGTATATAATACTGGTCTATAATACTACTTACCTACACACTACAGTCTATAATACTGTTTACCTACACACTAGAGTCTATAATACTGTTTACCTACACACTACAGTCTATAATACTGTTTACCTACACACTAGAGTCTATAATACTGTTTACCTACACACTACAGTCTATAATACTGTTTACCTACACACTACAGTCTATAATACTGTTTACCTACACACTACAGTCTATAATACGGTTTACCTACACACTACATTCTATAATACTGCTTACCTACACACTACATTATATAATAGTCTATAATAGTCTATAATACACACTATAGTCTATAATACTGTTTACCTACACACTACAGTCTATACTAATGTTTACCTACACACTACCGTCTATACTACTGTTTACCTACACACTATAATCTATAATACTGCTTACCTACACACTACAGTCTATACTACTGTTTACCTACACACTACATTCTATAATACTGCTTACCTACACACTACAGTCTATAATACTGTTTACCTACACACTACATTCTATAATACTGCTTACCTACACATTACAGTCTATAATACTGGTCTATAATACTGCTTACATACACACTACATTATATAATAGTCTATAATAGTCTATAATACACACTATAGTCTATACTACTGTTTACCTTCACACTACAGTCTATAATACTGGTCTATAATACTGTTTACCTACACACTACAGTCTATAATACTGCTTACCTACACACTACAGTCTATAATACTGGTCTATAATACTGCTTACCTACACACTACAGTATATAATACTGGTCTATAATACTGTTTACCTACACACTACAGTCTATAATACTGTTTACCTACACACTACAGTCTATAATACTTGTCTATAATACTGCTTACCTACACACTACAGTATATAATAGTCTATAATAGTCTATAATACACAGTACAGTCTATAATACTGCTTACCTACACACTACAGTCTTTAATACTGTTTACCTACACACTACAGTCTATAACCCTGTTTACCTACACACGACAGTCTATAATACTGTTTAACTACATACTACAGTCTATAATACTGTTTACCTACACACTACAGTCTATAATACTGGTCTATACTACTGTTTACCTACACACTACAGTCTATACTACTGTTTACCTACACACTACAGTATATAATACTGGTCTATAATACTACTTACCTACACACTACAGTATATAATACTGGTCTATAATACTACTTACCTACACACTACAGTCTATAATACTGTTTACCTACACACTAGAGTCTATAATACTGTTTACCTACACACTACAGTCTATAATACTGTTTACCTACACACTAGAGTCTATAATACTGTTTACCTACACACTACAGTCTATAATACTGTTTACCTACACACTACAGTCTATAATACTGTTTACCTACACACTACAGTCTATAATACGGTTTACCTACACACTACATTCTATAATACTGCTTACCTACACACTACATTATATAATAGTCTATAATAGTCTATAATACACACTATAGTCTATAATACTGTTTACCTACACACTACAGTCTATACTAATGTTTACCTACACACTACCGTCTATACTACTGTTTACCTACACACTATAATCTATAATACTGCTTACCTACACACTACAGTCTATACTACTGTTTACCTACACACTACATTCTATACTACTGCTTACCTACACACTACAGTCTATAATACTGTTTACCTACACACTACATTCTATAATACTGCTTACCTACACATTACAGTCTATAATACTGGTCTATAATACTGCTTACATACACACTACAGTCTATAATACTGGTCTATAATACTGTTTACCTACACACTACAGTATATAATACTGGTCTGTAAAACTGCTTACCTACACACTACAGTCTATACTACTGTTTACCTTCACACTACAGTCTATAATACTGTTTACCTACACACTACAGTCTATAATACTGTTTACCTACACACTACAGTATTTAATACTGGTCTAAAACACAGTTTACCTACACACTAAAGTCTAGACTACTGCTTACCTACACACTACAGTCTATAAGGAGGAAAACTCGCCTCCCTGCGGACCTGGCATCCTTTCACTCCCTCCTCTCTACATTCTCCTCTTCTGTCTCTGCTGCTAAAGCCACTTTCTACCACTCTAAATTCCAAGCATCTGCCTCTAACCCTAGGAAGCTCTTTGCCACCTTCTCCTCCCTCCTGAATCCTCCTCCCCCTCCCCCCTCCTCCTCCCTCTCTGCGGATGACTTCGTCAACCATTTTGAAAAGAAGGTCGACGACATCCGATCCTCGTTTGCTAAGTCAAACGACACCGCTGGTTCTGCTCACACTGCCCTACCCTGTGCTTTGACCTCTTTCTCCCCTCTCTCTCCAGATGAAATCTCGCGTCTTGTGACGGCCGGCCGCCCTACAACCTGCCCGCTTGACCCTATCCCCTCCTCTCTTCTCCAGGCCATTTCCGGAGACCTTCTCCCTTACCTCACCTCGCTCATCAACTCATCCTTGACCGCTGGCTACGTCCCTTCCGCCTTCAAGAGAGCGAGAGTTGCACCCCTGCTGAAAAAACCTACACTCGATCCCTCCGATGTCAACAACTACAGACCAGTATCCCTTCTTTCTTTTCTCTCCAAAACTCTTGAACGTGCCGTCCTTGGCCAGCTCTCCTGCTATCTCTCTCAGAATGACCTTCTTGATCCAAATCAGTCAGGTTTCAAGACTAGTCATTCAACTGAGACTGCTCTTCTCTGTGTCACGGAGGCGCTCCGCACTGCTAAAGCTAACTCTCTCTCCTCTGCTCTCATCCTTCTAGACCTATCGGCTGCCTTTGATACAGTGAACCATCAGATCCTCCTCTCCACCCTCTCCGAGTTGGGCATCTCCGGCCCGGCCCACGCTTGGATTGCGTCCTACCTGACAGGTCGCTCCTACCAGGTGGCGTGGCGAGAATCTGTCTCCGCACCACGTGCTCTCACCACTGGTGTCCCCCAGGGCTCTGTTCTAGGCCCTCTCCTATTCTCGCTATACACCAAGTCACTTGGCTCTGTCATATCCTCACATGGTCTCTCCTATCATTGCTATGCAGACGACACACAATTAATCTTCTCCTTTCCCCCTTCTGATAACCAGGTGGCGAATCGCATCTCTGCATGTCTGGCAGACATATCAGTGTGGATGACGGATCACCACCTCAAGCTGAACCTCGGCAAGACGGAGCTGCTCTTCCTCCCGGGGAAGGACTGCCCGTTCCATGATCTCGCCATCACGGTTGACAACTCCATTGTGTCCTCCTCCCAGAGTGCTAAGAACCTTGGCGTGATCCTGGACAACATGCTGTCGTTCTCAACTAACATCAAGGCGGTGACCCGTTCCTGTAGGTTCATGCTCTACAACATTCGCAGAGTACGACCCTGCCTCACACAGGAAGCGGCGCAGGTCCTAATCCAGGCACTTGTCATCTCCCGTCTGGACTACTGCAACTCGCTGTTGGCTGGGCTCCCTGCCTGTGCCATTAAACCCCTACAACTCATCCAGAACGCCGCAGCCCGTCTGGTGTTCAACCTTCCCAAGTTCTCTCACGTCACCCCGCTCCTCCGCTCTCTCCACTGGCTTCCAGTTGAAGCTCGCATCCGCTACAAGACCATGGTGCTTGCCTACGGAGCTGTGAGGGGAACGGCACCTCCGTACCTTCAGGCTCTGATCAGGCCCTACACCCAAACAAGGGCACTGCGTTCATCCACCTCTGGCCTGCTCGCCTCCCTACCTCTGAGGAAGTACAGCTCCCGCTCAGCCCAGTCAAAACTGTTCGCTGCTCTGGCACCCCAATGGTGGAACAAACTCCCCCACGACGCCAGGTCAGCGGAGTCAATCACCACCTTCCGGAAACACCTGAAACACCACCTCTTTAAGGAATACCTAGGATAGGATAAAGTAATCCTTCTAACCCCCCCCCCCCCCCCTTAAAAGAGTTAGATGCACTATTGTAAAGTGGTTGTTCCACTGGATATCATAAGGTGAATGCACCAACTTGTAAGTCGCTCTGGATAAGAGCGTCTGCTAAATGACTTAAATGTAAATGTAAATGTATAATACTGGTCTGTAATACTGCTTACCTACACACTACAGTCTAGAATACTGCTTACCTACACACTACAGTCTAGACTACTGGTCTATAATACTGCTTACCTACACACTACAGTATATAATACTGGTCTATAACACAGTTTACCTACACACTACAGTCTATAATACTGGTCTGTAAAACTGCTTACCTACACACTACAGTCTATAATACTGTTTACCTACACACTACAGTCTATAATACTGGTCTATAATACTGCTTACTTACACACTACAGTATATAATAGTCTATAATAGTCTATAATACACACTATAGTCTATAATACTGTTTACCTACACACTACAGTCTAGACTACTGCTTACCTACACACTACAGTCTATAATACTGTTTACCTACACACTACAATCTATAATACTGCTTACCTACACACTACAGTCTATAATACTGGTATATAATACTGTTTACTTACACACTACAGTCTATAATACTGGTCTATAATACTGGTCTATATTACTGTTTACCTACACACTACAGTCTATAATACTGTTTACCTACACACTACAGTCTATAATACTGTTTACCTACACACTACAGTCTATAATACTGTTTACCCACACACTACAGTCTATATTACTGTTTACCTACACACTACAGTCTATAATACTGTTTACCTACACACTACAGTCTATACTACTGTTTACCTACACACTACAGTCTATAATACTGGTCTATAATACTGCTTACCTACACACTACAGTTTATAATACTGGTCTATAATACTGTTTACCTACAAACTACAGTATATAATACTGGTCTATAATACTGCTTACCTACACACTACATTCTATAATACTGGTTTATAATACTGTTTCCCTACACACTACAGTCTATAATACTGTTTACCTACAAACTACAGTCTATCACACTGTTTACCTACACACTACAGTCTATAATACTGGTCTATAATACTGCTTACCTACACACTACAGTCTATAATACTGTTTACCTACACACTACAGTCTATAATACTGGTCTATAATACTGTTTACCTACACACTACAGTCTATAATACTGGTCTATAATACTGCTTACTTACACACTACAGTATATAATAGTCTATAATAGTCTATAATACACACTATAGTCTATAATACTGTTTACATACACACTACAGTCTATACTACTGTTTACCTACACACTACAGTCTATACTACTGTTTACCTTCGCACTACATTCTTTTTTTTTCTTTCTTTTAATTTTTTTATTTTTATCCCATTTTCTCCCCAATTTTCGTGGTATCCAATCGCTAGTAATTACTATCTTGTCTCATCGCTACAACTCCCGTACGGGCTCGGGAGAGACGAAGGTCGAAAGCCATGCGTCCTCCGAAGCACAACCCAACCAAGCCGCACTGCTTCTTAACACAGCGCGCCTCCAACCCGGAAGCCAGCCGCACCAATGTGTCGGAGGAAACACCGTGTACCTGGCCCCCTTGGTTAGCGCGCACTGCGCCCGGCCCGCCACAGGAGTCGCTGGAGCGCGATGAGACAAGGATATCCCTACCGGCCAAACCCTCCCTAACCCGGACAACGCTATGCCAATTGTGATTCGCCCCACGGACCTCCCGGTCGCGGCCGCGACCGGCTGCGACAGAGCCTGGGCGCGAACCCAGAGACTCTGGTGGCGCAGTTAGCACTGCGATGCAGTGCCCTAGACCACTGCGCCACCCGGGAGGCCCTACCTTCGCACTACATTCTATACTACTGTTTACCTACACACTACAGTCTATAATACTGGTCTATAATACTGCTTACCTACACACTACAGTCTATAATACTGGTCTATAATACTGTTTACCTACAAACTACAGTATATAATACTGTTTACCTACACACTACAGTCTATAATACTGGTCTATAATACTGTTTACCTACACACTACAGTATATAATACTGGTCTATAATACTGTTTACCTACACACTACAGTATATAATACTGGTCTATAATACTGTTTACCTACAAACTACAGTATAGAATACTGCTTACTTACACACTACAGTCTATAATACTGGTCTATAATACTGTTTACCTACACACTACAGTATATAATACTGGTCTATAATACTGTTTACCTACACACTACATTCTATTCTACTGTTTACCTACACACTACAGTCTATAAAAAATGGTCTATAATACTGCTTACCTACACACTACAGTCTATAATACTGGTCTATAATACTGTTTACCTACACACTACAGTCTATAATACTGGTCTATAATACTGCTTACCTACAGACTACAGTCTATATTACTGTTTACCTATACACTACAGTCTATATTACTGTTTACCTACACACTACAGTCTATAATACTGTTTACCTACACATTACAGTCTATAATACTGTTTACCTACACACTACCGTCTATACTACTGTTTACCTACACACTACAGTCTATAATACTGTTTAACTACACACTACAGTCTATACTACTGTTTAACTACACACTACAGTCTAGAATACTGCTTACCTACAAACCACAGTATATAATACTGGTCTATAATACTGTTTACCTACACACTACAGTATATAATACTGTTTACCTACACACTACAGTCTATACCACTGTTTACCTACACACTACAGTCTATAATACTGGTCTATAATACTGCTTACCTACACACTACAGTCTATAATACTGGTCTATAATACTGCTTACCTACACACTACAGTATATAATAGTCTATAATAGTCTATAATACACACTACAGTCTATAATACTGTTTACCTACACACTAGAGTCTATAATACTGTTTACCTACACACTACAGTCTATAATACTGTTTACCTACACACTACAATATATAATACTGGTCTATAATACTGTTTACCTACACACTACAGTCTATAATACTGGTCTATAATACTGTTTACCTACACACTACAGTCTATAATACTGGTCTATAATACTGCTTACCTACACACTACAGTCTATAATACTGTTTACCTACACACTCTTATCAAGTACGTACATCACACATTATATAAACTGCTAACCTGCAATTTATTAAACGACCAGACCATAGAAGACTTTAAATAGCAGGTTCAACCGAACAGAAACATACACAACTTACATTACTAAAACAACAGAGGACAGGAGAAGAGTGGAGAGGAATTTTTATGACAACCCTGTGACAGCTCTGTTAAACGGATCATTAGTACTGTAACAGAACACCGTCACCCGGCCCTTCACTGCTAGATCTGGTTATCCCGGGAGACCAGGTCTGAGTGCTATTAGCATGGTACACTGAGCGCCCAGGCACTCAGAAAGGTTGCACACGCACACAGACAAACACTCACTCACTGGTAACCCCAGTTCAGTTAATGTCACATCTGCTCCTGACACCCCCCCCCTAGTGGTCATCCGGTGTCTGCTTGACCTGCAGCCATTCCCCCAGTACGTACGTACGCTTACTCTCTCTCTCTCTCTCTCTCTCTCTCTCTCTCTCTCTCTCTCTCTCTCTCTCTCTCTCTCTCTCTCTCTCTCTCTCTCTCTCTCTCTCTCTCTCTCTCTCTCTCTCTCTCTCTCTCTCTCTCTCTCTCTCTCTCTCTCTCTCTCTCTCTCTCTCTCTCTCTCTCTCTCTCTCTCTCTCTCTCTCTCTCTCTCTCTCTCTCTCTCTCTCTCTCTCTCTCTCTCTCTCTCTCTCTCTCTCTCTCTCTCTCTCTCTCTCTGTGTGTGTGTGTGATTGGAGACAGGTGTGCCGGAGTCAGAGCAGGTCCCTACCAGCTGCAACTCGTTCCATTATCAAGACCTCTACAAATACTCAGTTCTGCCAGGTCGTAATCTCTGCTCATTTTGCCGCCCTGACTCTGGCTCTTGTTCCACATCTCACCTCCCTGCTACCCTGTTCTGGATTCACCACACCACCACTCCCTTGGATTCCGGTCCGGACCTGTTTACCCTGTCCCAACCCAGCACACTCCAACTTCAGCCTCCACATCTGGTTTCCTACAACTCATCCAAGCTTCCCCGGATCTGCGCTCCATATCTCCCTGTGTTACAATAAATACCTTGGTTCATTCATTTCTGTTTCCTGGTCTGCTCTTGGGTTCCGCTGTGCTGCTTCGCTTAACAGTACGATCTGGCCAAGATATGAACCCAGCAGACTTGGACACTCGCCACCAAATGCTCATTGGTCAAGGCGCCCTGCTCAATCAACATGACCAAGCGCTTAAAACCCTTCTGGAGACAATCAATGAGTTTTCCCGGCACCCGTCTGTCCTACAGAGTCAAACCTACGCCTTAAGCTCACAACCTGTCCCAAGTCCCTCCTCTCCGCCCCGGGAGCCGTTTGTTCCTACTCCAGAGCGCTACGATGGTAATCTCGGAACCTGCAGAGCCTTTTTGGTACAACGTTCACTAGTATTTGAGCAACAGCCCTACTCTAATGCTAGTGAACGAGCCAAGATTATGTTTTTGATTGGTTGCCTCTGTGGAGCAGCGCTTTCCTTGGCCACTGCTGTGTGGGAGAGACAGTCACCCATTTGTTCTCCTATAGTAGATTCACGGAGGAGATGAGGAAGGTTTTTGACCACCCGGTCTGCAGAAAGGACGCTGCTAAACGACTCCTGTCCCTCCGTTAAGGCTCCCAGAGTGTTGCTGAAATGACATGTGAGTTCCGCACCTTCGCCGCAGGGAGCGGCTGGGATGAGGAGCCTCTTCAGGGAGCATTCCTGAACTCACTCACTGAGACTGTATCCCAACCCCAGGCATGTTCTGAACCTGAACCCATGCAGCTCGGCCGGACCGCCTATGTCCAGAGGAGAGGCAGCGGCGTGTCGATACTAGGAGCTGTCTATACTGTGGCCAGGTTGGTCACCTGGTTTCCACTTGTTCCCTGCGTCCAGTAAGAAGAGGCTTGGGTGATATGGGGAAAATACTATTGGGTCAAATCGTCTGCCCATCTTCCACCAGACCCCTGTTTGAGGCCAACCTTGTGTGGCAGAGTCAGGCTTTTCCTCTCGCTGCTCTTATAGATTCAGGTGCCGACGAGAGCTTTTTGGACCGAGCTGTTGTCAACCAGTTGGGCCCGGACACTGTTCCTCTTAATTCACCTCTCGATGCCTACGCTCTTAATGGTAAGCTTCTCTCCCATGTCTGTGAGAACCGTTCCAGTCATCCTGCGTCTCTCTGGTAATCACCAAGAAAAGATCAGTTTCCACATAATTGACAGTCCCTACTCTCCTCTGGTTCTGGGCCATCCATGGTTAAAACTACACAACCCACAGATTGACTGTACCACCGGGAGGGTTACTACTTGGAGTACATTTTGTCATTCCAAATGTCTACATTCTGTCCTTCCACCTGCCTTGTCTGTACCCCAGTCCATTCCAGAACCCCCGGACCTGTCTTCTGTTCCTCCAGAGTATCACAGTTTAACTCATGTATTCAGTAAGCACCACACCCCGTCTCTGATGCCTCATTGCTCGTGCGACTGTGCTATTGACCTCCAGCCTGGAGCTCCCCTCCCCAGTAGTAGGTTGTATAACCTTTCTCGCCCCAGATCTAAGAATACCAAGCCTGACGCCTTCTCCTGTCAGTTCACCGCAGACAACACAGGTACCGAGGCAGAAACCATTATGCCATCTTCCTGCATCGTTGCTGCTGTCTCCTGGGAGATCGAGTCCTGTATTCGTCAGGCTCAGCTGAACCAGTCTGATCCAGGAAATGGTCCTTGAATGACTCTGTTTGTGCCAGTTTCAGTTCGCTCTGAAATTCTTCAGTGGGCCCATGCTACTCACCTCACCTGTCACCCTGGTATGAACCGGACTGTCGCCTTCCTGCGGCAGCGATTTTGGTGGTCCACCATGGTGCCTGCTCGGTCTGTGCCCGGAACAAAACCTCCATCAAACCTACGTCCGGTCGGCTTCGCCCTCTTCCCATACCCAGTTGCCCCTGGTCACACATAGCTCAGGACTTCGTCACTGGCCTTCCTCCATCTAACAGTAGATCTAACAGTAACTCAGTCCAGGACCACAGGCGCCGTTGTCATTGCACCTGGAGGAGGGACCGGTCTTTTCTTCGTGCCTCCGCCAGGACCCAATCCCAAGCTAACCGTTGCTTCAGCTCCAGTCTACACTCCAGGTCAAAAGGATTTCCATACCTCCCTGTGTTACAATAAATACCTTGGTTCATTCATCTGTTTCCTCGTCTGAGTCTGCTCTTGGGCTCCCCTGTGCTGCTCTGCTTAACAGTTAAAAGCCATGTGCTCTCTCTTTTTGTGTGTGTAGAATTCTGCATGCAGAGTCTCAATTTGGTGTTTGTCCCATGTTGTGAATTCTTGGTTGGTGAGCAGACCCCAGACCTCACAACCACGAAGGGAAATGGGTTCTATAACTGATTCAAGTATTTTTTGCCAGATCCTAATTTGTATGTTGCATTTTATGTTCCTTTTGATGGCATAGAAGGCCCTTCTTGCCTTGTCTCTCAGATCATGCAAAGCTTTGTGGAAGTTACCTGTGGCGCTGATGTTTAGGCCGAGGTATGTATAGTTTTGTGTGTGCTCTAGGGCAATGGTGTCTAGATGGAATTTGTATTTGTGGTCCTGATGACTGGACCTTTTTTGCAACACCATTATTTTTGTCTTACTGAGATTTACTGTCAGGGCCCAGGGCTGACAGAATCTGTGCAGAAGATCTAGGTGCTGCTGTAGGCCCTCCTTGGTTGGTGACAGAAGCACCAGATCATCAGTAGAATTTGATTTCAGATTCTAGTAGGGTGAGGCCGGG
The DNA here is from genome assembly GCF_016432855.1 of Salvelinus namaycush. Taxonomy (NCBI): domain Eukaryota; kingdom Metazoa; phylum Chordata; class Actinopteri; order Salmoniformes; family Salmonidae; genus Salvelinus; species Salvelinus namaycush. Next base: position 8,339,893 of record NC_052313.1, on the reverse strand, counting down.
TGCTGCAGACTGTTCTAGTGTCCTTGCCAATTCGTTGATATATGTTGAAGAGGGTGGGGCTTAAGCTGCATCCCTGTCTCACCCCACGTCCCTGTGTTTTTTGCTAACTTTAACCACACACTTGTTGTTTGTGTACATGGTTTTTATAATGTCATATATGTTTCCCTCAACACCACTTTACATCAATTTGGATAGCAGACCCTCATGCCAAATTGACTTGCAGGGTGAATACGTGGTCTGTCGTACAGTTATTATTATAATATTATTATAATTTTTTATTTTTGGGGAGGGGACAATTTGACATTTGCTCGGTACATTGTTTTCACTGACGAAATTAAGAGTCTGCTGATTTTCCCAAGGTTGCTGTTGACGCATAGCCCACAGTAGTTATTAGGGTCAAATATTTCTCTCCACTTTTGTGGATTGGGGTGATCAGTCCTTGTTTCCAAATTATGGGGAAGATGCCAGAGCTAAGGATGACGTTAAAGAGTTTTAGTATAGCCAATTGGAATTTGTGGTCTGTATATTTTATAATTTCATTGAGGATGCCATCAACACCACAGGCGTTTTTGGGTTGGAGGGTTTGTATTTTGTCCTGTAGTTCATTCAATGTAATTGGAGAATCCAGTGTGTTCTGGTAGTCTTTAATAGCTGATTCCAAGACTTGTATGTGATCATGCATATGTTTTTGCTGTTTGTTCTTTGTTATTGGGCCAAAATAGATTGGAGAAGTGGTTTACCCATACATCTCCGTTTTGGATAGATAACTCTTCGTGTTGTTCATTTAGTGTTTTCCAATTTTCCCAGAAGTGGTTAGTCTATGGACTCTTCAATTACAATCAGCTGATTTGTGACACGTTGTTCATTTTTTTGTAGTTGTAACGGTGTTCCTCCTCCTCTTCATACGAAGAGGAGGAGTAGTGATTCGACCAAGGCGCAGCATTGTGATATGACATGATATTTATTTAAACAAGACGAAAACAAACTATACTTGACTAACTAACAAAACAATAAACGATGTAGACTGACCTGAACGTAAGAACTTACATGTAACACGAAGAACGCACGAACCGGGAAAACAGACTACACAAAAACCGAACGAACAAACATACCGAAAACAGTCCCGTGTGGCGCAACATACACAGACACGGAAGACAATCACCCACAAACTAACAGTGTAAAACAGCCTACCTATATATGATTCTCAATCAGAGGAAATGAATAACACCTGTCCCTGATTGAGAACCATATAAGGCTAATTAACCAACACACTCCCACATAGAACAAACAACACAGACTGCCCATCCCAACTCACGCCCTGACCAACTAAACACATACAAAACAAGAGAAAACAGGTCAGGAACGTGACATAACCCCCCCCTTAAGGTGCGAACTCCGGGCGCACCAGCACAAAGTCTAGGGGAGGGTCTGGGTGGGCATCTGACCACGGTGGTGGCTCAGGCTCTGGGCGAGGTCCCCACCCTACCATAGTCAATCCCAGCTTCCGTATTCCCCTCTGAATGACCACCCTCCTATTCCACCCACTTAATTTAGAGGGTACCGTTGAGATAAGGGGCAGCACCGGGATAAGGTAGCTCAGGACAGAGAGATAGCTCAGGACAGAGAGGTAGGTCAGGATAGAGAGATAGCTCAGGATAGAGGGGCAACTCCGGACTGAAGGGCAGCTCCGGACAGAGAGACAGCTCTGGACTGAGGGGCAGTTCAGGATTAATGGCAGCTCTGGGCTGAGGGTTAGCTCATGGCTGGCTGACGGCTCTGGACGCTCATGGCTGGCTGACGGCTCTGGACGCTCATGGCTGGCTGACGGCTCTGGACGCTCATGGCTGGCTGACGGCTCTGGCAGATCCTGTCTGGTTGGCGGCTCTGGCAGATCCTGTCTGGTTGGCGGCTCTGGCAGATCCTGTCTGGTTGGCGGCTCTGGCAGATCCTGTCTGGTTGGCGGCTCTGGCAGATCCTGACTGATGAATGGCTCTAGCGGCTTCTGACTGACTAACGGCTCTGACGGCTCGGGACAGACGGGCGGCTCTAATGGCTCGGGACAGACGGATGGCTCAGACGGCGCTGGGGAGACGGATGGCTCAGACGGCGCTGGGGAGACGGATGGCTCAGATGGCGCTGCGGAGACGGATGGCTCAGATGGCGCTGCGGAGACGGATGGCTCTGGCTGATCCTGTCTGGCGGAAGGCTTTGGCTGCTCCTGTCTGGCGGAAGGCTCTAGCGGCTCCTGTCTGGCGGAAGGCTCTAGCGGCTCCTGTCTGGCGGAAGGCTCTGTAGGCTCATGGCAGACGGGCGGCTTTGCAGGCTCATGGCAGACGGGCGGCTTTGAAGGCTCAATACAGACGGGCAGTTCATGCGGCGCTTGGCAGACGGACAGTTCAGGCGCCGTTGGGCAGACGGCAGACTCTGGCCGGCTGAGACGCACTGTAGGCCTGGTACGTGGTGCCGGAACTGGAGGCACCGGACTAAGGACACGCACCTTCAGGCTAGTGCGGGGAGCAGGTACAGGGCACACTGGACTCTCAAAGCGTACTATTTGCCTGGTGCGTGGTACCGGCACTGGTGGCACCGGGCTGAGGGCACGCACATCAGGACGAGTACGGGGAGAAGGAACAGTGTGTACAGGGCTCTGGAGACGCACAGGTGGCTTAGTGCGTGGTGCCGGAACTGGAGGCACTGGGCTGGAGACACGCACCATAGGAAAAGTGCGTGGAGGAGGAACAGGGCTCTGAAAACGCACTGGAAGCCTGGTGCGTGGTGTAGGCACTGGTGGTACTGGGCTGGGGCGGGGAGGTAGCGCCGGAAATACCGGACCATGCAAGCGTACTGGCTCCCTTGAGCATTGAGCCTGCCCAACCTTACCTGGTTGAATGCTCCCCGTTGCCCGACCAGTGCGGGGAGGTGGAATAACCCGCACCGGGCTATGTAGGCGAACCGGGGACACCATGCGTAAGGCTGGTGCCATGTAAGCCGGCCCGAGGAGACGTACTGGTGGCCAGATATGTAGGGCCGGCTTCATGACATCCGGCTCAACACTCAATCTAGCCCTACCAGTGCAGGGAGGTGGAATAACCCGCACCTGGCTATGAACCCGTACAGGAGACACCGTGCGCTCTACTGCGTAACACGGTGTCTGCCCGTACTCCCGCTCTCCACGGTTAGCCTGGGAAGTGGGCGCAGGTCTCCTACCTGCCCTCGGCCCACTACCTCTTAGCCCCCCCCCAAGAAATTTTTGGGTAGTACTCACGGGCTTTTCGGGCTTCCGTGCTAGACGCGTCCCCTCATAACGCCGGTTCCTCTCTCCGGTTTCCTCCGCTCTCCCGCTCTCCGAGCTGCCTCCAGCTGTTCCCATGGGAGGCGATCCTTACCAGCCAGAATCTCCTCCCATGTGTAGCAACCCTTTCCGTCCAAAATATCCTCCCATGTCCATTCCTCCTTCTTGCGCTGTCCCTTACTCCCGTTACACCGCTGCTTGATCTTTTGTTGGTGGGTGATTCTGTAACGGTGTTCCTCCTCCTCTTCATACGAAGAGGAGGAGTAGTGATTCGACCAAGGCGCAGCGTTGTGATATGACATGATATTTATTTAAACAAGACGAAAACAAACTATACTTGACTAACTAACAAAACAATAAACGATGTAGACTGACCTGAACGTAAGAACTTACATGTAACACGAAGAACGCACGAACCGGGAAAACAGACTACACAAAAACCGAACGAACAAACATACCGAAAACAGTCCCGTGTGGCGCAACATACACAGACACGGAAGACAATCACCCACAAACTAACAGTGTAAAACAGCCTACCTATATATGATTCTCAATCAGAGGAAATGAATAACACCTGTCCCTGATTGAGAACCATATAAGGCTAATTAACCAACACACTCCCACATAGAACAAACAACACAGACTGCCCATCCCAACTCACGCCCTGACCAACTAAACACATACAAAACAAGAGAAAACAGGTCAGGAACGTGACAGTAGTGTATTTCTGTATTGTTTTAGTGATTCATAGTGAAGGCGTAGGCTCAGGTTTTCTGTGTCTCCATGTTTTTGATTGGATCGGTTTCTCAATTTCTTTCTTAGGTTTTTGCATTCGTTATCAAACCATTTGTCGTTGTTGATCATTTTTGCCGGTTTTCTGTTTGAAATGAATAGATTTGATAGGGAAGCTGAGAAGACAAATATACTTTTTAGGTTTTCTACTGCCAAGTTTACGACTTCACTATTACAGTGGAACGTTTTGTCCAGGAAGTTGTCTAAAAGGGATTGAATATGTTGTTGCCTAATTGTTTTTTTTGTAGGTTTCCACACTGCTTTTTTATTCAGTTCCTTTGGCTATGATTCCTCATGATTGAGTATTGCTCTGTTCAAGTAGACTGTGATTTTGCTGTGATCTGATCACAGTCCCTGGTTTCAGTGGGCTGACTGTGAATGCTCTGAGAGCTATAGGTGTACCTACCATAGCAGTCCAATCGAAGCCTACCATTGACTATGTACATACCCAGCGTGCGACAGAGCTGCAGGAGTTGTGACCTGTTTTAGTTGGTGCAGTGCTTAAGCATTTCAGTCAATAGAGTCCAATCCAATATGGATAATGAAATCCAGTTTATTTCAGTAGTAATAATAATAATAATAATAATAATAATAATAGAATCCTGTATACAGTTGCGGAAACTTAGGTAGATACATTTAATTCAATAAAAATACGAATATATAAAAAATAATGGATAGTAAATAATCAACATAATGTACATGAATGATGGTTACACTATGTAGTACTTGTAAGTTATATACAATGTACATACTTCAGGGAACTAATGGTAATGGGATGTCCCTCAGGCTATGGCAATCATATACATATCTGGCAGTCATATTTGCGTTTTCTCCCTCAACCAGAATAACTCACAGCTTTATGTCATTGGTAAATGCCCAGAGGTTGGGAATTGATTTAGATATTTTCTTCAAAAGATATTAGCTTATTTGGGAGTATTTCTCACAGTAGAGAAAAATGTACATCTCTGTCTCTACCTCCCCTGTGGTGCAGTGACCACATAGACACTCCTCTTGGGTTAGCCATGTCTTTGTGTGTCTCCCTTTTTCTATACCCTATTCATTGGTGGTCGCTGAGCCTTTATTTGGTCAGGATCAGTTTCTGTTTTGTATCTCTGAGAGACTAGAGATATTCTGCCAATTAGTATTCTCTGTTGAGGGTCAAATAGCAATTTAGTTAATTCTGTGTTTTTGTTTCATTTTCCCAATTAGTCTAATGGGAGGATTTAGTTTCTGTAATAATTTGATTGATTTTCCTGTGTGTTTTGATAATAGGGTTGTTTAATGATTTTAACTTCTTATGGCTGCAAGGCAAAGTGTTGAGTAGCCAGTGAAATCGTGCCCATTTCAAACGGCCTCCTACTCAAATCTTGCTCGTACAATATGGATATTATTATTCTTTTTGGATAGAAAACACTCTCTAGTTTCTAAAACAGTTGGAATTATTTCTCTGAGTGAAACAGAAGTCCTTCTGCAGCACTTTTCCTGACCAGGAAGTGAAATGTCAGAAATCGATGCTCTTTTCAACTTGATGCCTATACATGGTCTTGACACTTAGGAGTCTACTTACACTCCATACGCCTTCCTATTGGTGTCAAGAGGATGTGAGACAAGAAATTTTGTGCTCATCTTGGTCTGTGGTGGAAAAAACCCTATTTCTTTGACGTGACCGTCCACTTCCGGTACTCTGAAGGAAGTGGGATTGACTTCTGTTTTGCTACCGTAACGGACGACAACTATCCCCGGCTCAAATTTTTTTTGATACATGTGACCATATCATCGTAATGTATGTTTTTTCAATATAGTTTAACTTCTTGAGAATACAGGGGGTGCTATTTTCCCATTAGCATAATTTGCTCAACAGATTAAACTGCCTCTTATTCAATTATTGCTCTTACTACATGCATATAAATAATACCATTGGAAAGAAAACAATCTCTAGTTTCTAAAACCGTTTCAATTTTGTCTCTGAGTGATACAGAAGTCATTTCACAGCACTTTCCATGACCAAGAACATAAAATCAAGATGTGTTATGCTGGCTTCAAAGCTCTGCCTATATATGGTCGTGCCCCCTATGACCCGAAACACACCTCATTCGCCTTCCTCTGGGTGTCAAGAAGACGTCAGAGGAGAAATTCTTTGTTTATCTGGTACTGACGTGAAATAAGACCTATTTCTTTGGCGTGACCGACAACTTCCGGTTTGCTGATTCGCACGAGTTGGAGCTGCGATTGTGTACTGTTTTGCTGGCGTTATGGATGAAAACTATCTCCGTGTCGAATTTTGTTTGATACATGTGACCATATCATCGTAATGTATGTTTTTTCAATATAGTTTAATCAGATTATTTGAATTTTTTTGGGAGTTTTGCGGTGTTCCGTTGTCACAATTTATTTACATTTGAGAGATCTGTGCCACTCGACCGGTACCTGTGCTAAATGGAGTGGGAAAGGAAGATTTCTGAACGGAACCAACGACTCATCTTGACAAAGGACACTTTGATCAACATTCTGATGAAAGATCAGCCATAGTAAGACCCAATTTACGATGTTATATCATATCTGTTGTGCATGTGAACTGACCGTGGGCGCCTAGCCGAATCTGCCTTGTATAGCTATGCTAATTTAGCGCTACATTTTGTTTTCGTTATAAAACATTTAATAAATCTGAAATATTGTTTGGATTCACCAGATGTTGGGCTTTCAATATCTGTACGCTGTGTATTTTTCTGAAATGTTTTAAGATGAGTAATTCGTTATATGACGTTGGTCTCTGTAATTGTTCTGGCTGGGTCAGCACTATTTCAGATTGCAGCTGCAATGTAGAACTGTGATTTATACCTGAAAAATGCACATTTTTCCCCAAAAAAACTATGCTATACCATAAATATGTTATCAGACTGTCATATTATGAAGTTGTTTCTTGGTTAGTGGCTATATATATTTTTATCTAGTCGAATTAGTGATAGCTACTGACGCAGGAAAAAGCTGTTGGGAGTAAAAAAATCGTGTCCTTTGCTAACGTGGTTAGCTAATAGATTTACATATTGTGTCTTCCCTGTAAAACATTTTAAAAATCTGAAATGGTGGCTTTATTCACAAGATCTGTATCTTTCATTAGGTGGCTTGGACTTGTGATTTAATGATATTTAGATGCTACTATTTAATTGTGACGCTATGCTAGCGATGCTAATCAGTGTGGGGGGGGTGGGGGGTGATCCCGGATCCGGGGTTGAGGCTCGTTAGAGGTTAATCAGATTATTGAAATTTTTTCGGGAGTTTTGCCGTGTTCCGTCCTCTGACTGTGTTTACATTGGAGAAATTTGTGCCACTCGGCTAGTGCCAATGCTAAGTGAAGAGGGAAATTTGCCATTCTGAATCCAAACAACGACTCATCTGGACAGAGGACACCTTGTTCAACATTCTGATGAAAGATCAGCAAAAGTAAGACTCAATTTATGATGTTATTTCATATATCTGTCGTGCATGTGAACTGGCCGTGGGCGCCCAAGTGTTTCTGTCTATTGTGGCTACGCTAATATAGCGATACATTTTGTTTTCGCTGTAAAACATTTAATAAATCGGAAATATTGTTTGGAATCACAAGATGCCTGTCTTTCAATTGCTGCACACTATGTATTTTTCAGAAATGTTTTATGATGAGTAATTAGCTATTTGACGTTGGTGTCTGTAAATATTATGGCTGCTTTCGGTGCAATTTCTGATTGTAGCTGAAATGTAAACTATGGTTTATACATGAAATATGCAAATTTTTCGAACAAAACATATGCTATACAATAAATATGTTATCAGACTGTCATCTGATGAATTTGTTTCTTGGTTAGTGGCTATTTATATCTTTATTTGGTCGAATTTGTGATAGCACCTGATGGAGTAAGAAACTGATGGAGTTAGAAAAGTGGTGTCTTTTGCTAACGTGGTTAGCTAATAGATTTACATATTTTGTCTTCCCTGTAAAACATTTTAAAAATCGGACATGTTGGCTTGATTCACAAGAAGTGTATCTTTCATCTGGTGTCTTGGACTTGTTAATGTGTGAAAGTTAAACATTTAAAAAAAATATCTTTTGAATTTCGCGCCCTGCACTTGAGCTGGATGTTGTCATAGGTGTACCGGTGTCGGGCTGCAGCCATAACAGGTTTTTAACAGCTGACACAAGGGACTCTTTTCAGGGTTCAGCTGTTGGGTTTCCAGTGCTTTGAATTGTAAGGATGTTTGGGGGCTTAATTTCAAATGGTGCCAACATTTTAGTATCGTTTTCTTTATATTTACAATTCAAAGGAATCTCTCTCTCAAACATGAACAACCTCCATCCCTCTCTCTCTCTCTCTCTCTCTCTCTCAAACATGAACAACCTCCATCCCTCTCTCTCTCTCTCTCTCTCAAACATGAACAACCTCCATCCCCCTCTCTCTCTCTCTCTCAAACATGAAC
>NC_052313.1:8311357-8328857 GCF_016432855.1 Salvelinus namaycush | reverse complement strand
CATTGTTCTCTGCAGATCCTATCAAGCTCTGTCAGGTTGGATGGGGAGCGTCGCCATAAAGGCCTGATTGGTGAAGTGCTGCAGAGATGGTTGTCCTTCTGGAAATTTCTCCCATCTCCACAGAGGAACTCAAGGTGACCATCGGGTTCTTGGTCAACTCCCTGACCAATGCCCTTCTCCCCCGATTGCTCAGTTTGGCCAGGTGGCCAGCTCTAAGAAGAGTGTTGGTGGTTCCAAACTATTTTAATTTAAGAATGATGAAGGCCACTGTGTTCTTGGGGACCTTCAATGATGCAGAAATGTTTTGGTACCCTTCCCCAGATCTGTGCCTCAACACAATCCTGTCTCGGAGCTCCACTGACAATTCCTTCGACCTCATGGCTTGGTTTTTGAGATGCAATGTCAACTGTGGGACCTTATATAGACAGGTGTGTGCCTTTCCAAATCATGTCCAATCAATTACATTTACCACAGGTGGACTCCAAGTTATAGAAACATCTTAAGGATGATCAATGGAAACAGGATGCACCTGAGCTCAATTTCGAGTCTCATAGCACAAGGTCTGAATACTTAAGTACAGTAAATAAGGTATTTCTATTTGTTAGTTTTAATACATTTGCTAAAATTAAAATAAAACTATTTTCGCTTTGTCGTTATGGGGTATTGTTTGTAGATTGCTGAGGATTTTTTATTTATTTAATCCATTTTACCATAAGACTGTAACGTAAAAAAATCTGGAAAAGGTTAAGACGTCTGAATACTTTCCGAAGGCACTGCATAGCATTTTAAGCCAACTCCATGTCTATTTCATATAGAGGGTTACCTACTGATCATAGCATGTTTGTGTTAGAGACTCCATCTGATCTGAAATCCCAGAGCTGTGGCCTTGGACTGATTCATGTTCTCCCAATTGCTCTTAGCAAATTGTCTGATTTTCTGTCTAACTATTCTAATTCTGAATTATTCATATATTTGGTGATCTTAACCTGGAATGGTTGATGCCAGTATCAAAGACTGAAAGACATTTAATCTCAATTTAACTCAACCAACTCGCACCAACTTAGGACACCCTGAAAAATCGACTTTTTTGGATATCATTTTGACAAACACCCCATAAGCACACAGCCAATAGATTCAGCAGGGGTCTAAGCTTTAGAACCCAGTTCCTACATTTTAATATAAAAATGGATTTTATCGAACAAAACTATGCTATATTTTATCTCTGGGACACTCAGGATGACACATCAGAGCCAGATTACTGAATGTAAGTACATTATTTACCTTCAGAGGTGAATGTATCATACCAGTTGCCGTGATAAAAGTTTTTTGTTGTTGTGCACTCTCCTCAAACAATAGCATGGTATTTTATCACTGTAACAGCTACTGTAAATTGGACAGTGCAGTTAGATTAACAAGAATTTAAGCTTTCTGCCCATATAAGACATGTCTATGTCCTGGGAAATGTTCTTTTTACTTACAATGTCATTCTAATCACATTAGTGCACGTTAGCTCAACCGGTGGAGGGACACCTATCCCGTAGAGGTTAAACCTTTGGATGCTGTCTACAATAGCGCCCTTTGCTTTATCACTGGTGACAGTATTAATACGCATCACTGCATCCTGTATCACAAGGTTGGCTGGTCCTTATTAAAGTCCCATAGGTCACTTCCTTACTCCCTCTTTGTTTATTTACAAAGCTCTACGACACAAGCTTTCCGACTTACCTAACTTCATTGTTGAAGTATTAAAACATGATTTACAAAACATGTTCACAGGGTTGGTTAACTCTTGAGGTTCCTCGGGGATCCACCAAATTAGGTAAATCCGCCTTTAGTTTTTAAGATTGCAATTTGCAGAGCTCATTAAAATGTGATGTTCTGGAGCCTCTCAGGCAGTTGAGTGTTGTTTGAGGACCTAGTAGCTGAGAAATTGAACTGTTCTTTATGATGGCGTTTTTGCATATTTGTGTGTATTTTAATGTATTTATGCATGTGTAGTTTTAATTGTATCTCAGTGTGTATTGTGTACCAGGGCTCGCCTGGAAATGAGACCCTCGGTCTCAGTGTTGACTCCCTGTTAAAATAAACGTTCAATAAAACAAAATCTCTCTCTCTGACTGCCCCCCCCCCCCCCTCCTTCCCTTCCTCCCACTCTCAATCTGCTTTGATCAGTCTCAGAGGAACATGGTTCTAGTAGATACAGAACAGCATGTACTAGAGAACAGAGGAAGGAGCGAATGATGGAATGCAGGATTAGAGAGAGAGAGAGAGAGAGAGAGAGAGAGAGAGAGAGAGAGGGAATAAAAGTAGAGGTGTGGAGAGGGGGAAGATGAGGGATAGAGGAGAGAGCAGGGTCTCTATATTCCTCAAAGCTCCTGCTTTTCAACGTCAATATTCAAAGTTCGCCTCATCTTCTCATCTTTTCCTCTTCCAACTTAGGTCATCATGTCTAACTTCACCCCTACCCTCTACTATACCACACACTCACTTACAGCATTATAATACCAGCTACACCATCTCAGTTCTTAGTAGAGTGGTACGAAAAAGTGATGGCTTACCAATGACCTGGAAAAGCTTTTGAACACACACACACACACACACACACACACACACACACACACACACACACACACACACACACACACACACACACACACACACACACACACACACACACACACACACACACACACACACACACACACACACACACACACACACACACACACACCATTAGGCATGGAAGCTGGTTGCTCTGAAGTTGAGGCCAGGGTCAGTTGAAGAGTCCACTAAGCCAGGGAGAGTAAAAGCACTTTTCTGCCTCATCACCATGCTAAACCCACTGTGAAGGAAGCACAGCCACAGGCAGGTTAGCGCTGATGCTAATGGATAATGCTAATGTACTCCTATAGCTCTCTGGCTCATTGGCCTGGTTAAGGGGATACGAAGTTAGAGGGAAGAGTTTATTGGGGTGACAAGAAGGGACAGCTCTCTCTCTCTCTCTCTCGCACGCACACACGCACACACACACACACACGCACTGACCTGAGCGGTTGTTGGGTGAGGTTCGTACGGGGGACACAGAAGGGGTGCGAGAGGAGGAGTAGGGTCTCTGTCTGTCTCTCTCTATCGTAGAGGCAGAACCAACAAAGTGATACTGAGAGTATCCATCCTGTGAGAGAGAGAAGGAGAGAGCGATATACATAGAGAGACAGAAAGGGAGAGAAAGAGAGAGAAACATGTTTAAAGTACAAAGACATGAACAAATCCATCCTACACAACACACACAGACAGATACAGTATGTTAAAACGTCTTCACAATAAAACACACATACTGATCCCTGTCCGGTCCTTCATCAGATGTATGATATAACAAAGTACAGCAGCTGTTGTTTTCATATAATGACTGTAAATAGAAGAGACAGAACTCTCAGCTGGTTCAATTAAGTAATTGTCTAACGATGCTTTTCTACCTAAACAACCCAAAACTTCACTCACATAATTGCTGCTGTATAATTAAGCAATAACTCTGTGTTGTGTCGTGCCTAAGAACAGCCCTTAGCATATTTGCAACATACCACAAACCCCAGAGGTGCCTTATTGCTTTTATAAACTGGGTATCAACGTAATTAGAACAGTAAAAATAATGTTTTTGTCATACCTGTGGTATACAGTCTGATGATATACCACGGCTTTTAGCCAATCAGCATTCAGGGTTCGAACCACCCAGTTTATAATTACTGTGTTGATATGATGGAAGTTATAAAACTCTTCCGTGAAGAATAAAAACAGGATAACTAAAAACAACACCTAAGAAATCATAAATCATAAAACATTAGGATTGGCTATAGAAGATCCATAACCCTTACAGTTAATACTGATATACTGTAACTACCAAGACTGTTCTGGCATCACTATTTCTCCATCATGTGGGAACTCCCTCTCCACCTGCATGCCATGATACACCTTATACTTTATCTGCTAACACACACACACACACACACGCACACACACACACACACACACAATCCTGCCCTGCCTGTGACATGCTTGTTTCCTGCTGAGCTCCTGAAGGATCAAAGATGCCCCACTTTCTTTCACTCTCCCTCCTTTCCCCTCTCTCCTCCTCTCTCCTCTCCCCTCTCGCCTCCTATCCCATATCTCCTCCTATCCCCTATCCCTCTCTCCTCCAATCCCCTCTCTCCACTCCTCTCTCCCTATCTCCTCCTATCTCCTCTCTCTCCTCTCGTCCTATTCCCTCTCTCCTCCTATCCCGCTCTCCTCTCTCCTGATATCCCCTCTCTCTCCTCCTATAACCTCTCTCGCCTCCTCTCTCCTACTATCCCCTCTCTCCTCCTATCCCCTCTCTCCACTCCTCTCTCCCTATCCCCTCTCTCCTCCTATCTCCTCTCGTCCTATCCCCTCTCTCCACACCTCCTATCCCCTCTCTCCACACCTCCTATCCCCTCTCCCCTCTCCTCTCTCCTGCTATCCTCTCTCTCGCCTCCTCTCTCCTCCTATCCCCTCTCTCCTTCTATCCCCTCTCTCCTCCTTCCTCCTATCCCCTCTCCTCCTATCCCCCTCTCTCCTCTCCTCTCATTACCCTTCTCTACACCCTCACTCATTTTACTCTCTCCATCTCTATCTTTACCTCTCTCTCCCTCCACCCCCCCCCCCCCTCTCTCACTAATCTTCCTCTCCCTCTCTTCTTTCTATCCCTCCCTCTCTACATCCCTCCATGCCACAGCTCCCCACTGGCAAGGAGAGAGTTTTGTTGCCAAGCGACCATTGTGCCTGTTGTGTCTAAGGCCATTGGACAGGTACAGCTTTTCCAGGCCGTAAGAATGCAAGGGACGAGGCAATTATAGCACACATTATAGCACATGTTATAGCCCTATGCACAAGGTGAGTGTCAGAGCTTGTGTTAGTGTCTGTTTGTGTGATGCGATTAGGCTGAGTAAAAGTTACGACAGATTGGTCTGTCCGGCCAGGCATCACCCATGGCCATTTCTGTTGATTCACCACACTCATTCAATTTCACACTTTTTAACATTCAGCGTTGTATGCTTTACTTTCCCGCCAAATCAAATCCCCTTTCTGTTTTCACTGAGACGGCTGTATGTGTGTGCGTGTTTGTCTGTGTGTGTATGCGTGTGTGTGTGCGTGTGTGTGTATGTGTGTGTGTGTGTGTGTGTGTGTGAAATTAGTCGTGACTCTTTCTCACAGAAAAAGGTCTATTCCACATCAAAGTGGGAATGGGATTGAAGACACTAGGATGAGAGTGTTTGATGTTAGACATATTTCATATTTAAGTGTTGAGCCACTTAGAGTAACGGGAATACAGGATTTAATAACACATTTCAACTACACTGATCTTACTACATAATTCCTAAGCCAAATAATGTACGGCTAAAGGGACTATTTCAAAGACATCTAGAGACACTTTCCCGATTCACACCATCCTTCTATGACACCATCCTCCATCATACCATCCTTCATCATACCATACTTCCATCACATCATCCTTCCATCACACCAGTCTTCATCACACCATCTTTCATCATACCATCCCTCCATCACTTCATCCTTCAAACACATCATCCTTCATCACACCATCTTTCCATCACACCATCTTTCCATCATATCATCACACCATCCTTCCATCACACCATCCTTCATGATAGCATCTTTCCATCACACCATCCTTTCATCACACCATCCTTCATCATACCATACTTCATCATACCATCACTTCATCCTTCAAACACATCATCCTTCATCACACCATCCTTCATCATACCATACTTCCATCACATCATCCTTCCATCACACCATCTTTCCATCACACCATCCTTCATCATATCATCACACCATCCTTCATCACACCATCCTTCATCACACCATCTTTCCATCACACCATCTTTCCATCACACCATCTTTCCATCACACCATCTTTCCATCACACCATCCTTCATCACACCATCTTTTCATCACACCATCCTTCATCACACCATCCTTCATCACACCATCCTTCATCACACCATCCTTCATCACACCATCTTTCCATCACACCATCTTTCTATCACACCATCTTTCCATCACACCATCTTTCCATCACACCATCCTTCATCACACCATCTTTTCATCACACCATCTTTTCATCACACCATCCTTCCATCACACCATCCTTCCATCACACCATCCTTTATCACACCATACTTCCATGACACCATCCTTCCCAGCTGATGTTCTCTGGTTCTAGACTATGGTTAGCCTGGGAACCATGCAGAGCTACACATGTAGTTCAGCACATGTCTATACACACATAAGCCTCACACCCTATAAATCCAACACACACATGACGCATGTACACAGTATGCCTGTGACCTTCATGTGTTACGCATAATGACCTGACTAACGTCAGCTGTCAGAGCTAGCTCAATGGGATAATATTCTGTGTTTGCTGTATATGCTGTTGCCTAGCCTCAGGTAGACTGTAGATATCACACTATTGGTTTGAACTGAGTTTGTTTCTGTGCTCCTTAGCAGCCCAATCAGTTAGTGTCTCTGACTCTGCCGTGGGCACTTGTTGATGTCAGCAAAAGGATAGATAAAAGAGACAGCTGACTGTCTTGCTGTTTCAGATTTAACAACCCTTGAATGCACCGAGAATGAGAGAAAGACAAAGAGACAGAAAGAGAGAGACAAAGAGACAAAGAGACACAGAGGAGAGGAGAGAGAGCAGAGCAAGAGACAGAGTGTCAGAGAAACAGTGAGACAGTGAGACAGAGAGAGACATAGACAGAGAATGAGAGAGCGAGAGAGACCGAGAGAGAAAGCAGAGAGAGAGAGAGAGAGACAGATAGACAGAGAGAGAGCGAGAGAGACAGAGAGCAAAGAGTAGAGAAAACAGACATATAGAGAAAGCATTGGGTAGAGAAAGCATTGGGTAGAGAAAGTGAAATAGAGGGAGATAGACACAGTTATACAGTGCTTTCAGAAAGTATTCAAAACCCATGTCAAAGTGTAAAAGTGGAATTATGTTTATAGAATATTTTACAAATTAAATTAAAAATGAAAAGCTGGAATGTCTTGAGTATCCAACCCTTGATGCTATGGCATAAATACGTTCAGGAGTAAAGATTTGCTGAACAAGTCACATAATAAGTTACATGGACTCACTCTCTGTGCAATTATAGAGTTTAACATGATTTTTGAATGACTACCTCATTTCTGTACCCTACACATACAATTATCTGTAAGGTCCCTCAGTCGAGCAGTGAATTTCAAACACAAATAAAATCAGAAAGACCAGGGAGTTTTCCAATGCTAGAAGGGCCCCTATTGGTAGAAGGGCCTCTATTGGTAGATGGGCACATATTGGTAGGACACCTTTTGGCAGACATTGAATATCCCTTTGAGCATGGTGCAAGTTATTAATTACACTTTGGATGGTGTATCAATACACCCAGTCACTACAAAGATACAGGCGTCCTTCCTAACTCAGCTGCCCCAGAGGAAGGAAACCACTCAGCGATTTCACCATGAGTCCAATGATGACTTTAAAACAGTTACAGAGCTTAATGGCTGTGATAGGAGAAAACTGAGGATGGATCAACAACAGTGTAGTTACTCCACAATACAAACCTAAATGGCAGAGTGAAAAGAAGGAAGCCTGTACAGAATAATTTCAACACATGCATCCTGTTTGCAACAAGGCACTAAAGTAAATCAGAAAAAAAATGTGTCAAATAAATGAACTTTATGTCCTGTATACAAAGTGTTACGTTTATGGCAAATACAACACAACACATCACTGAATACCATTCTTCATATTTTCAAGCATGGTGGTGGCTGCATCATGTAATGGGTATGCTTGTCATAAGCAAGGGCTATGGAGTTTTTTAGGATAAAAAGAAATGGAATAGAGCTAAGCACAGGAAAAATCCTAGAGGAAAACCTGGTTGAGTCTGCTTTCCAGCAGACATTGGGAGACAAATTCCCCTTTCAACAGGGACAATAACCTAAAACACAAGGCCAAATATACACTGGAGTTGCTTACCAAGAAGACAGTGAATGTTCCTGAGTGGCCGAGTTACAGTGTGGATAAGGGACAGCTCACACCGCACGCACCGCACGCACCGCACGCACCGCACGCACCGCACACACACACACACACACACACACACACACACACACACACACACACACACACACACACACACACACACACATCAATACACACATCAATACACACATCAATGCACACATCAATGCACACACTACTAATACTACATCCCACACTACAATTATTACACAGATACACACACACACTACACCACACACTGCTAATATTACACCAAACACACACACACATACTACTAATATTGCACAACATACACACACACATACACTATTAATATTATACAACACAAACACACACACACACAAAACAAAATTCCAAATTCCCCTTTCAACAGGGACAATAACCTAAAACACAAGGCCAAATATACACTGGAGTTGCTTACCAAGAAGACAGTGAATGTTCCTGAGTGGCCGAGTTACAGTGTGGATAAGGGACAGCTCACACACACCGCACGCACGCACACACACACACACACACACACACACACACACACACACACACACACACACACACACACACACACACACACACACACACACACACACACACACACACACACACACACACACACACACACACACACACACACACACACACACACACACACACACACACACACACACACTGACGGGGGTCAGTAGCCAGACACACACACCGCACGCACGCACGCACGCACGCACGCACGCACACACGCACGCACGCACGCACGCACGCACGCACGCACGCACACACACACATCAATACACACACTACTAATACTACATCCCACACTACAATTATTACACAGATACACACACACACTACACCACACACTGCTAATATTACACCAAACACACACACACATACTACTAATATTGCACAACATACACACACACAAACACACACACACTATTAATATTATACAACACAAACACACACACACACACAAAACAAAAATTACGCAACACACACACACACACACACACAGACACTCGCATACACACACACACACTACTAATATTACACAACACAGACGCACTCGCACACACACACTCGCGCGCGCACACACACACACACACACATTACTAATATTATACAACACAAACACACAACTAAAATTACGCAACACACACACACACACACACACACACACACACACACTACTAATAAAACACACAAACTACTAATAACACTAATACTGCACCACACACACTACTAATACTACTAATATTATAACACACACACACACACACACACACACACACACACACACACACACGACAGTGTTCTCTCTATGTGTCACACACACACAGATGCTCGTGGACTCACCCATACATGTGCACAAGCATACACTAGCGCACAAACACCAAAGATTGGTGACCATTTACAACCCCCCCCCCCCACAAAGAAGATAATTAAAATACCATGATTAAAATACACCTCACAACTAACAGTAGTAGACTTATACTTTGGTTTTCTGAGCTTAAACTATTATTAATTATTAGTTATAAACGAGACATGAGGGGTGCCAAAATGAAGCTTGGGAGGGGCTGAGGGCAGGGAAAACGGTCACATGTGGCAGTGTGGAAAAGGGGAGGAACCGTTTAAGGTCCAATATCACTCAGCTCCCTGCCTAGAAATAACGATGCAATGTGTAGGGTGTTAAGGAGGTGACTCCACCCAAAGTGGGGAATGTATACTACCACGGGTGAAACCATGTCTTTGTCTAATGCAGCTGTATTGACCCTCTGGAAGAATAAACTTGGTTTAAGCTTTCATAGTGACCGTTCAGAATTTTGACTCTGAAAATTAGAACCTAACAGTTGGCGTTGTCGGCAGGATTCACCACGATTTAAAGACAAACCAGAGAGTCCAGATCAGTGAAACAGGAGCCGGCACAACAAACAGGGCAGGCACAGTTCATTAACTTCTTGACGCACGGATCCCTTTAGCGGGATCATTTTCGTAAACAACCGCTGAATTGCAGAGCGCCAAATTCTATAAATATGTTTAGTATTTTTTTTATCATGAAATCACAAGTGAAATATACCAAAACACAGCTTAGCTTGTTGTTAATCCACCTATCGTGTCAGATTTTGAAAATATGCTTTACAGTGAAAGCAATCCAAGCGTTTGTGAGTTTATCAATCACTAGACAAAACAGTAAGAACAGCTAGCCGCAAATTAGCTTGGTCACGAAAGTCAGAAAAGCAATAAAATTCATCGCTTACCTTTGATGATCTTCGGATGTTTGCACTCACGAGACTCCCAGTTACACAATACATTTTCTTTTTGTTCGATAAAGATTAGTTTTATAACCAAAAAACGCCATTTGGTTTGTGCACTATGTTCAGAAAACCACAGGCTCGTTCCGGTCCTGAAGGGCAGACGAAAATTCCAAAAAGTATCCGTAATGTTCGTAGAACGTTTTTTATAATCAATCCTCAGGTTGTTTTTAACATACATAATCGATAATATTTCAACCGGACGGTAAACTATTCAATACTACAGAGAAATAAAATGTCGAGCTACAACTCTCGGGTGCATGAACTAATCAAAGGACACCTGACGCGTTTTGATAAATCTCGCTCATTTTTCAAAATAAAAGCTTGAAACTATGTCTAAAGCCTGGTCACAGCCTGAAGAAGCAATTGGAAAAGGAATCTGGTTGATACCCCTTTGAAATGGAGGAGGGGCAGGCAATGGAACAGGGATTTTTCCAAATAAAAGGCACTTCCGGGTTGGATTTCCTCAGGTTTTCGCCCTCAAAATCAGTTCTGTTATACTCACAGACAATATTGTGACAGTTTTGGAAACTTTAGAGTGTTTTCTATCCTAATCTGTCAATTATATGCATATTCTAGCATCTGGGCCTGAGAAATAGTCTGTTTACCTTGGGAACGTTATTTTTCCAAACATAAAAATAGTGCCCCCTAGCTGAAAGAGGTTAACCTGTTTCCACTCGTTTTGACATCTTGGGGAGATGAGAGTCGTAGGCTGAACAATTATAGGATACGGACGTAGAAAGCCTGAGTTTATTCAGTAGGCCCATTGAGTAATGACTGGTCGTAGCTTTGTGGTATATGGTAATTCCCGGAAGTCAAACCCGAACAGGTTGGTACCTGGAGAGGGTAAGTCCTAGGGGGTAAATCCCGAGTAGGTTGGTTATTGCTAGTACCATAAAGTATAGAGTAAGTCCTGAGCAGGATAGTTCCTGTAGAGAGTAAATCTCATAGATAAAGTCCCGAGCAGGATAGTTCCTGTAGAGGGTAAATCTCATAGAGAGAGGGGAAGTCCTGAACAGGGTGGAGGGAAACCCTAGTGTAGTGGTGTATTGGCCAGACCCATAAGGAGGGTGGAAGCCCAGTCGCAGATACGAAGGGTGTGTGTGTGTATGAATGTTTGAACAAGATACGTCTGTAGTAACGGTAGCAATAAGAGAAAGGTCGGTTTATGATCTTTGGGGAGGGGGAACCATGACAGATTATGTGGAAATAGGAAGACAAATGTGAATCGTGTTGGTAATGTGTATTATCAACAACAGTGATATTTGAGGCTCAGCAGTGGAATCAGACCTTAGGTCATTTGTATTCTCCAGTGATACATTTGCAGATGCTACAGTATTGGTTCTAATACAAGGTATTAAGTGCCGTGACCAATTAATAGGCACAAATACCATAACTATTCTCCAGGGAAGTGGGTAGCGATACCTTTGAAAATGGTTAACCTCTCTTGGGTACGTGAGACGTTAGCGTCCCACCTCTTCAACAGCCAGTGAAACTGCTGGGCGCCAAATTCAAATACAGAAATACTCATTATAAAAATTCAGAAAACAAAACATATTTTACATAGGTTTAAAGATGAACTTCTTGTGAATCCAACCACGGTGTCAGATTTAAAAAATGCTTTACGGCGAAAGCATACCTTACGATTATTTGAGAACATAGCCCAGCAGACAAATCATTACAAACAGTAACCAGCCAAGTAGAAGAGTTACACAAGTCAGAAATAGAGATAAAATTAATCCCTTACCTTTGATGATCTTCATATGGTTGCACTCAGCAGACATTCATTTACTCAATAAATGTTCCTTTTGTTCGATAAAGTCTCTTATATCCAAAAACCTCAGTTTTGTTCGCGCGTTTTCTTCACTAATCCACAGGCTCAAACGCAGTCAAAACAGGAAGACAAAAAAATCCAAATTGTATCCGTAAAGTTCATAGAAACATGTCAAACGATGTTTATATTCAATCCTCAGGTTGTTTTTAGCCTAAATAATTGATAATATTTCAACCAGACAATAACGTCGTCAATATGAAAGGTAAACAAGAAAGGCACTCTCTCGGTCTCGCGCATGAACAAGCTCTGTGACACTTTAGGGTCCACTCATTCAGACTGCTCTTACTTCCTCATTTTTCAGAATACAAGCCTGAAACAATTTCTAAAGACTGTTGACATCTAGTGGAAGGCATAGGAACTGCAATTTGAGTCCTAAGTCAATGGATACTGTAATGGCATTGAATAGAAAACTACAAAACCAACAAAAAAAAACTACTTCCCGAATGGATTTTTCTCTGGTTTTTGCCTACCAAATCAGTTCTGTTATACTCACAGACACTATTTTAACAGTTTTGGAAACTTTAGAGTGTTTTCTATCCAAATCTACCAGTTATATGCATATCATATCTTCTGGGCCCGAGAAGCAGGCAGTTTAGTTTGGGCATGCTTTTCATCCAAAATTCCGAATGCTGCCCCCTACCCTAGAGAAGTTAACATTCTCCGATTCTCCCTGTAGAACGGAGCTAGAGGATTTTAATAAAACCATGGAGGCGCTGAAAGAAGTGCACAAGCATTCTACCAATACGGCTTGAATATCGGAACGTTTTAGCAAATTAGATAAAATTGGGCAACATTTCCCTGCTGACGGAGAATTCAAATCAAATAAAGAATTCAGGGAGGCAATTATGACTTGGCACAAAGACATAAAACCAGAATCAAAAGCTCAATATACCAGCGTTTTGATGTCAGCCTTCTATCAACAAAAAATAAAAACAGATGAACCCGGAATTAGTACATGTACTCAGCTGCAAAAAGACTGGGTACGGGAGTACATTGATATCATTTGTATGTCGGCTTTGATGGCAGGTTTGAAACCTGTGATCAAAACGGCATTTGCGGGGGTAGTGGATGAAATAGAGCATGCTGCTTTGAGAGTTCACTTCGCAGACGTGCGAGGGGTTAATATGGCCACAGCGAAAGTCACTAACTATAGATTCAATGGCCAAGATAAGACAAAGAAACGTAGTGGAAAATCATGAAAGCGTAGGGAGACAGAGTCCTGTTTTAGGTGTGGGGCCGTTGGGCATCGGAAAAGGGAGTGTAAAGTAGGAATGGAGCCTGCTGCATTCGGAGGAAATGCTGCCATGCAAGCATTTGTGTCTTTTTCAAAAGAACAGCAGCAAACTCTCGAGGGCAGCGGGACAGGAACATTTTACATAGCAGTGCATGGCTTCGGTTCGATCGATAGTAGTTCATAGAGATTACAGTTTCTATGTGAAAGAAGATGTCTGAGAACATGTCTTACCCAACTTTTTAATAGATGCCAGGGATCAAATATCACTGATTTCTAATGATGAGAAATTGGCTAAATTTGCCACAGGAAAAAAAGTATATTAGGTTGAAGAATCTAGGCGAAATGCCAAGGGGATGGATTCTAAAGATGTAACAAATTAAAATTATCTGGCAGAACACTCCTGGTAACTCAGAGAACCTTGGGAGGGTTTTAAACTCATGAGACATTTTATGTTGTTATGAAATAGATTTCTAGAATGGACGAAAAGGTGGAGGGGTCACGAGGAATTAGCATAAGGGTTACCAAACCTAAAATGTACTTTACATTTTTTTTATTCATGAACATTTTGGTGCGGTGGTTATGGAGAATCATGAGGAAAAAAGACCTGTGAATCATTGGACTTGGTGGCGAGTCGCCGTGTGTAAGGCTAGTACTAAATAAAAGGTACACAAACGTTGGGGTGGATTTAAACAAACGTTTATTGATTGGAGTAAGAACAGTGGATTTACCATTATCATGTTTGGTTTATAATTAATACTTTTGGATTGCTGATTAAGATGTAGCATAGTGAATGCTAGCGAAATGTACACTTTATTTTCCAGAAGAGGAGGGGGTTTCATTATCTCTCGTTGGAATGTTCCCAGAGACTGTGGTCTTGGGGAGACCAGTTAGTGATGTTCGGCAGTGTTAAGTATACAAGTCTCTGGATAAACGGAGTTCCCAGATAAGTAAGGCCTGTTATTTAGTGGGGCTTTTCAATTTGGTTATAAATTGGGTATGTAGAATGATGGAAAGGTTTAAAATGTTTTTAAAGGGTTTCTGAAGTCAGGGAAAGAAAAGGGAGAGGAAATATTTAATGGTGTCGAAGGCCCTAAATCTTGACTTTCTGGCGAGGCCTGATCAATCTCACTAGAAATGATCGAAACAGGTGGGATTAAATTATAAAATGAATAAGAAACACCAGTCTCTGTTCTATTTTACCATTCTTTATGGGATACCATTATTTCCTTATGGAGTTATCAAGAGTTGTAATTGTAAATTCATGGGTTATTCAAATTAGTTTCAAATTAGTTTATTTTTGAATTAACATGGAGTGTTTGATTTTGAATCACGATGTTAATCATGGGTTCAAAAGGGGAAATGACAAATTCCCTGGGGCCCTGATCTTGCATAAATACACACCTGTATTTTGTTCAGTCTGCATATAGAAGGAGAAATATATGTTAATGTGGGTTGACAGTTACTCCAAATGGATTGTGATCTGTGTATAGCTGAGTTCATGAAATGGATTGTGATCTGTGTATAGCTGATTTCATGAAATGGATTGTGATCTGTGTATAGCTGAGTTCATGAAATGGATTGTGATCTGTGTATAGCTGAGTTCATGAAATGGATTGTGATCTGTGTTTTGCTTATTCCATTTTTTGTATTTGTTTTGATACAAATGTCACCAGATTGGGTGTTCTGGATTGTTGGGATTCCCCCATGGGTTAGGGTGCTAACTCCCTGATCTGGTAAACTCTTCTGAGAGGTTGCCAGTAAAATAAGGGAGTATGAACTAAGTTGGAAAATGGTTTCAACGGTAACAGTAGGTTTTTATGTTCTTTGACATTTGTCGTATATACAATGTTATTCAGAAAAAAAGGGTTGGATCATTTATAAAATGTTTTAGTTAGAGTTTTAGTGAGAGTTTCTCTCACACTGAGGGGAGGGTGCACTGCTCGAATTCATTGGGCCTAGGGAGGGTTTTTCTCTCTAGAAACATTATCTTTAAGTGTCCTCCGACAGGGAGGTTATTACAGAACTCACTGGATGATACCTTGAGTCAATCATGACATTTTTTTGTTGTTGATTTTTTTGTTTTACCGTGTCATCAGAATTTTAATGGTAAATCGCATCAATACATAGAGATTGCTGGATGATACGGTACAATTAATTGCATACAAGGTCCATAGTCTGTATCTTGAGATAACACCCAAGGATGAAAATGAAGGAGACGGCATGGAGACCTGTATCACAGGGGCATAGAACGTAACGGGTGGACGGTTCTGTCCCCAGTTGTAGAAGCATCAAGAGGAGATGGGGAACAAAGTGAAAATGACATGGCTTGGAACCTGTGGCCGGAAAGGGGAAGACTGGGCGAAAGCATGAGGAGTCTTTTTTGGGCTTTCATTTTTGTGGAATCCAACAGAAAAGTATCCTGAAGGCATAGAGTCAGGCGAAGAGAGAGTGGGAATTGTCATGCATATATAAGTGTGCATATCTTAACACGTTATTAATGCTGTTATGTCTTGTGTTTCTTTTTGCTTTTCAAGTCTTGTGCTATCACTCTCTAAGGAACCAGAAGAGAAAGAAA
Organism: Salvelinus namaycush; assembly: GCF_016432855.1. Lineage (NCBI taxonomy): Eukaryota > Metazoa > Chordata > Actinopteri > Salmoniformes > Salmonidae > Salvelinus > Salvelinus namaycush. Next base: position 8,312,804 of record NC_052313.1, on the reverse strand, counting down.
GTTGAACTGGAAGAAGTCAACAGCTCCACATGTTCTTATCAGTGTTCTATGATGAATGGAAATGACAGTGTGCTTGATGTGATCACAGAGGCCATAAATCTAGGAGTTCCTAAACCTCACTGGGAATGTTAATAATGTTTATTTTTTGTTCATGTTCTATTATCATTGTTTGTCCATTTATAAGTGTATTTCCAAGTGTACAGTGGATTGTGAAAGGATTCACCCCCTTGGCATTTTCCCTTTTTTGTTGCCTTACAACCTGGAATTAAAATAGATTTTTGGGGGGGTTTGTATCATTTGATCTACGTAACATGCCTACCACTTTGAAGATGCAAAATATTTTTTTTGTGAAACAAACAAGAAATAAGACAAAAAAAACAGAAAACTTGAGCATGCATAACTATTCACCCCCCAAAGGCAATACTTTGTAGAGCCACCTTTTGCAGCAATTACAGCTGTCTCTCAAGTCTCTTGGGGCATGTCTCTATAAGCTTGGCACATCTAGCCACTGGGATTTTTGCCCATTCTTCAAGACAAAACTGCTCCTGCTCCTTCAAGTTGGATGGGTCCCGCTGGTGTACAGCAATCTTTAAGTCATACCACAGATTCTCAATTGGATTGAGATCTGGGCTTTGACTAGGCCATTCCAAGACATAAAAATGTTTCCCCTTAAACCACTCAAGTGTTGCTTTAGCCGTATGCTTAGGGTCATTGTCCTGCTGGAAGGTGAACCTCCGCCCCAGTCTCAAATCTCTGGAAGACTGAAACAGGTTTCCCTCAAGAATAACCCTGTATTTAGCACCATCCATCATTCCTTCAATTCTGACCAGTTTCCCAGTCCCTGCCGATGAAAAACATCCCCACAGCATGCTGCCACCACCATGCTTCACTGTGGGGATTGTGTTCTCGGGGTGGTGAGAGGTGTTGGGTTTGTGCAGACATTGCATTTTTCTTGCTGGCCAAAAAGCTAAATTTTAGTCTCATTTGACCAGAGTACCTTCCATATGTTAGGGGAGTCTCCCACATGCCTTTTGACGAACACCAAACGTGTTTGCTTATTTTTTTCTTTAAGAAATGGCTTTTTCTTGCCACTCTTCCATAAAGCCCAGCTCTGTGGAATGTGCGGCTTAAAGTGGTCCTATGGACAGATACTCCAATCTCCGCTGTGGGATTTGCAGCTCCTTCAGGGTTATCTTTGGTCTCTTGTTGCCTCTTGGCAGGTTTGTTGTGGTGCCATATTCTATACATTTTTTAATAACGGATTTAATGGTGCTCCGTGGGATGTTCAAAGTTTCTGATATTTTTTTATAACCCAACCCTGATCTGTTTGGAGAGCTCCTTGGTCTTCATGGTGCCGCTTGCTTAGTGGTGTTGCAGACTCTGGTGCCTTTCAGAACAGGTGTATATATACTGGGATCATGTGACACTTAGATTGCACACAGGTGGA
>NC_052313.1:8276357-8303857 GCF_016432855.1 Salvelinus namaycush | reverse complement strand
TTATGGTTTAACATGTGTTCAACATCAGGAGTCCATCTGTCTGGTTCCATTATGGTTTAACATGTGTTCAACATAAGGAGTCCCTCTGTCTGGTTCCATTATGGTTTAACATGTGTTCAACATAAGGAGTCCCTCTGTCTGGTTCCATTATGGTTTAACATGTGTTCAACATCAGGAGTCCCTCTGTCTGGTTCCATGATGGTTTAACATGTGTTCAACATAAGGAGTCCCTCTGTCTGGTTCCATTATGGTTTAACATGTGTTCAACATAAGGAGTCCCTCTGTCTGGTTCCATTATGGTTTAAAATGTGTTCAACATCAGGAGTCCCTCTGTCTGGTTCCATTATGGTTTAACATGTGTTCAACATCAGGAGTCCATCTGTCTGGTTCCATTATGGTTTAACATGTGTTCAACATCAGGAGTCCCTCTGTCTGGTTCCGTTATGGTTTAACATGTGTTCAACATCAGGAGTCCCTCTGTCTGGTTCCATGATGGTTTAACATGTGTTCAACATAAGGAGTCCCTCTGTCTGGTTCCATTATGGTTTAACATGTGTTCAACATCAGGAGTCCATCTGTCTGGTTCCATTATGGTTTAACATGTGTTCAACATAAGGAGTCCATCTGTCTGGTTCCATTATGGTTTAAAATGTGTTCAACATCAGGAGTCCCTCTGTCTGTTTCCATGATGGTTTAACATGTGTTCAACATCAGGAGTCCCTCTGTCTGGTTCCATTATGGTTTAACATGTGTTCAACATCAGGAGTTTCTCTGTCTGGTTCCATTATGGTTTAACATGTGTTCAACATCAGGAGTCCCTCTGTCTGGTTCCATTATGGTTTAACATGTGTTCAACATCAGGAGTCCCTCTGTCTGGTTCCATTATGGTTTAACATGTGTTCAACATCAGGAGTCCCCCTGTCTGGTTCCATTATGGTTTAACATCTGTTCAACATCAGGAGTCCCTCTGTCTGGTTCCATGATGGTTTAACATGTGTTCAACATAAGGAGTCCCTCTGTCTGGTTCCATTATGGTTTAACATGTGTTCAACATAAGGAGTCCCTCTGTCTGGTTCCATTATGGTTTAACATGTGTTCAACATCAGGAGTCCCTCTGTCTGGTTCCATGATGGTTTAACATGTGTTCAACATAAGGAGTCCCTCTGTCTGGTTCCATTATGGTTTAACATGTGTTCAACATCAGGAGTCCATCTGTCTGGTTCCATTATGGTTTAACATGTGTTCAACATAAGGAGTCCCTCTGTCTGGTTCCATTATGGTTTAACATGTGTTCAACATCAGGAGTCCCTCTGTCTGGTTCCATGATGGTTTAACATGTGTTCAACATCAGGAGTCCCTCTGTCTGGTTCCATGATGGTTTAACATGTGTTCAACATAAGGAGTCCCTCTGTCTGGTTCCATGATGGTTTAACATGTGTTCAACATCAGGAGTCCCTCTGTCTGGTTCCATGATGGTTTAACATGTGTTCAACATAAGGAGTCCCTCTGTCTGGTTCCATGATGGTTTAACATGTGTTCAACATCAGGAGTCCATCTGTCTGGTTCCATTATGGTTTAACATGTGTTCAACATCAGGAGTCCCTCTGTCTGGTTCCATTATGGTTTAACATGTGTTCAACATCAGGAGTCCATCTGTCTGGTTCCATTATGGTTTAACATGTGTTCAACATAAGGAGTCCCTCTGTCTGGTTCCATTATGGTTTAACATGTGTTCAACATAAGGAGTCCCTCTGTCTGGTTCCATTATGGTTTAACATGTGTTCAACATCAGGAGTCCCTCTGTCTGGTTCCATGATGGTTTAACATGTGTTCAACATAAGGAGTCCCTCTGTCTGGTTCCATTATGGTTTAACATGTGTTCAACATAAGGAGTCCCTCTGTCTGGTTCCATTATGGTTTAAAATGTGTTCAACATCAGGAGTCCCTCTGTCTGGTTCCATTATGGTTTAACATGTGTTCAACATCAGGAGTCCCTCTGTCTGGTTCCGTTATGGTTTAACATGTGTTCAACATCAGGAGTCCCTCTGTCTGGTTCCATTATGGTTTAAAATGTGTTCAACATCAGGAGTCCCTCTGTCTGGTTCCATGATGGTTTAACATGTGTTCAACATAAGGAGTCCCTCTGTCTGGTTCCATTATGGTTTAACATGTGTTCAACATCAGGAGTCCATCTGTCTGGTTCCATTATGGTTTAACATGTGTTCAACATAAGGAGTCCATCTGTCTGGTTCCATTATGGTTTAAAATGTGTTCAACATCAGGAGTCCCTCTGTCTGTTTCCATGATGGTTTAACATGTGTTCAACATCAGGAGTCCCTCTGTCTGGTTCCATTATGGTTTAACATGTGTTCAACATCAGGAGTCCATCTGTCTGGTTCCATTATGGTTTAACATGTGTTCAACATCAGGAGTCCCTCTGTCTGGTTCCATTATGGTTTAACATGTGTTCAACATCAGGAGTCCCTCTGTCTGGTTCCATGATGGTTTAACATGTGTTCAACATCAGGAGTCCCTCTGTCTGGTTCCATGATGATTTAACATGTGTTCAACATAAGGAGTCCCTCTGTCTGGTTCCATGATGGTTTAACATGTGTTCAACATCAGGAGTCCCTCTGTCTGGTTCCATGATGGTTTAACATGTGTTCAACATAAGGAGTCCCTCTGTCTGGTTCCATGATGGTTTAACATGTGTTCAACATAAGGAGTCCCTCTGTCTGGTTCCATTATGGTTTAACATGTGTTCAACATCAGGAGCCCCTCTGTCTGGTTCCATTATGGTTTAACATGTGTTCAACATCAGGAGTCCCTCTGTCTGGTTCCATTATGGTTTAAAATGTGTTCAACATCAGGAGTCCATCTGTCTGGTTCCATTATGGTTTAACATGTGTTCAACATCAGGAGTCCCTCTGTCTGGTTCCATTATGGTTTAACATGTGTTCAACATAAGGAGTCCCTCTGTCTGGTTCCATTATGGTTTAACATGTGTTCAACATCAGGAGTCCCTCTGTCTGGTTCCATGATGGTTTAACATGTGTTCAACATAAGGAGTCCCTCTGTCTGGTTCCATTATGGTTTAACATGTGTTCAACATAAGGAGTCCCTCTGTCTGGTTCCATTATGGTTTAAAATGTGTTCAACATCAGGAGTCCCTCTGTCTGGTTCCATTATGGTTTAACATGTGTTCAACATCAGGAGTCCATCTGTCTGGTTCCATTATGGTTTAACATGTGTTCAACATCAGGAGTCCCTCTGTCTGGTTCCATTATGGTTTAACATGTGTTCAACATCAGGAGTCCCTCTGTCTGGTTCCATTATGGTTTAAAATGTGTTCAACATCAGGAGTCCCTCTGTCTGGTTCCATGATGGTTTAACATGTGTTCAACATAAGGAGTCCCTCTGTCTGGTTCCATTATGGTTTAACATGTGTTCAACATCAGGAGTCCATCTGTCTGGTTCCATTATGGTTTAACATGTGTTCAACATAAGGAGTCCATCTGTCTGGTTCCATTATGGTTTAAAATGTGTTCAACATCAGGAGTCCCTCTGTCTGTTTCCATGATGGTTTAACATGTGTTCAACATCAGGAGTCCCTCTGTCTGGTTCCATTATGGTTTAACATGTGTTCAACATCAGGAGTCCATCTGTCTGGTTCCATTATGGTTTAACATGTGTTCAACATCAGGAGTCCCTCTGTCTGGTTCCATTATGGTTTAACATGTGTTCAACATCAGGAGTCCCTCTGTCTGGTTCCATTATGGTTTTAAGAGGTAATTGCTCTTTAGAAGAAGCGCAATCTTCCTTAGCAGTTATTGAACAGTTACTTTAAATCCAACGACTCCAGCATGCTAATGGCTGCCGCTAGCCACTTTAGAGAAAATGAGAAGAAAAACAGTGTGTTTTTCATTTTGTAAGAACAATGGAGAGACTTGAAGAGGGTGGTTATTGTACATTTGTGTTTCATTCGAAACGTATAAAAACAGCTCTTGTGAATGGGCAGAAACTAAACACAGGGCTACACGTGCGTACCGATAGGACGCATGAGGATTGAGTAGCTCCATTTTGTACCGACAAAACTGTAGTTACTGTATATGTAGACGCCAGACAACAAAGTTGAAATTAAGCCTCTAAAATCGATAGATCAATAAATCCCCAAGCTGTGAGAGAGTGAGCGGTCAGTTATATACAACAGCGAAACAATCATTTCGTAAACCCACATTGCAACAAGAACCCTACAAGCCATGGCTTCCCTTAGAGGAAAAGACAAGGAATAACTTGGGGATGCAAACGAGAGTAATGAACAGCTAAATAATATCCAGGAAATCATAGCTTAAACGCTCTCAATGCTCACCTAAACAAACAAACTGCTACAATCTGTTGTTAAAAAAGTAAATTAGCTCAAAAAGAAAGTACAATCTAATGTTTTATCGACATGCAAATACAAAGAACTAGACAACAAAATGTGCCTTCTGGAAACAAAGTTGCAAACTTTAGAAGATGAATTGGACCAGCAAGAAAACAGAATAAGATGAAACATGAGAATATTGTCCCATACCGGAAGACGAGGAAAAAGGGGACCTTTCCAGCTACGTGGTCAAACTGATATCAGAGGAACTTGAAGTGGGTAAATCACCAGAGGATCTGGAACGATGCCATAGGATTGGGCGTAAAACAGAAGAATGCTAAATACCTTTACATGGGAATCTTCAAGATGTGGAACTATCAGACCAAAGTCAACATTCTGAAGGCACAGGGGGGAAAGGAGATCAAAATCCACGGCCAGTCCATTCGATTCGTCCAGGATCTGTCTGCTAGGCCGAGAAAATAAATGCAAGCAATATATTCCAATCAGACAGTCACTGAATTAAAGAGGTATCAAATCTCAAATCGGCTTCCCGGCAGTGGTGTGGGTATGGAAGAGAAGACAAAGGATGAAATTCACAAGCGCCAAGCTACAAGAAACCTTCCCAGAAACCTTCCAGGTTGAAGGAGGGGAGCCCCCTGCTAAGAGAAGAGGTCCATGTTGGAAATAACGATGAGCGCACTAGGCTATATATTGTGATACCTGAGACCAGCTTACCGGAAATTGAGACAACATCCTTTCCTCCACCCCCAAATTCAGTCTATACTCTACTTTCCCCAAATAACTGTTGTTCAAGTAAGGATAGAAGTAGCCAATGCCAATAGACTACATGGACACTGACAATACAATTCAAAGGGGGAAATATTGCATGTATGCCAATAACTGTTCTGTGTGTGTGTGCGTGTGTGTGGGAATGTAGGTGTGTGTGTGTGTGTGGGGGAATGTAGGTGTGTGTGTGGGAATGTAGGTGTGTGTGTGTGTGTGTATATATATATATGAATGGGAGTGTGAGGGAAGAGTGAGGGATGGTGAATATGAATATGTGTAGGAGGGTGAGAGAGAACGGGCGTGTGGATGCATAGAGCATATGTTAGGTAGGGAATGAGAATGGATGAGTAAGTCGATGGATGGATGTAAGTAAGTGTGTCTGAGAGGTAGGGAGGGTTGGGACAAGCTTGGCTTGGGTGGAGAAGGGTGGGCAAGGAGAGAGACAATCACCCGACCTCAACCAAATTGAGATGGTTTGGAATGAGTTGGACCGCACAGTGAAGGAAAAGCAGCCTACAAGTGCTCAGCATATGTGGGAACTCCTTCAAGACTGTTGGAAAAGCATTCCTCAGGAAGCTGGTTGAGAGAATGCGAAGAGTGTGCAAAGCTGTCATCAAGGCAAAGGGTGGCTACCTTGAAGAATCTCAAATATAAAATATATTTTGATTTGTTTAACACTTTTTTGGTTACTACATGATTCCATGTGTTATTTCACAGTTTTGATGTCTTCACTATTATTCTACAATGTAGAAAATAGTAAAAATAAAGAGAAACCCTTGAATGAGTAGGTGTGTCCAAACTTTCGACTGGTGCTGTATGTATTCATACTATGACTCCCATTTCATGGAATGCCCACTGCATTTTATCAGGTTCTTCAATGATAGACGGAACAGACAAGTTTAACTTTGATTGTATTGTATACAAGTAAAGACCAACAGAATCCAACTTATTACATTGACAGGCTTCATGATGGGAAAAAAAACATATGGTTCTTGAACAGGAAAGGTCAAATGCTTTATTATCTAAACGTTGAAAGTGCGTGGGCGACAGAGAGAAACAAAATGGTGCAGTTTGAGGCTATGCGGCAGAGTGTGATACGGTCGCTGGAGATGGGGGTGTGAGCAGGTGGGCCCGTGCAGGAGTGATGTTGTGGGATGTTTGTGTATGTTTTGTAAAACACAGGATGCATATTGTTATACTGAATATATTAGTCATGAATAGAAGTGTGATGCCTGAAGTAATCATTGCCTGTATGGGTCAAAGCATGGCTAAACTGAACATATAACTAGAATTGTAGTTTTATTCCATGCCAATCATGTCCTGCTGGGGATGGACACAGTTCCCAACCACAGAAGATTAATGAGGGACTATTGGGTAACGTTACGTGACACTAAACGTTACGTTACACTAAACGTTACACTAACACGCTACCCAGAACGGACTGCAGTGAACTCCATAGTGATACATCAACACACAAACCCTACGCAATGATCTTCCTGACAACGGTTTGGTGTCATAGAAACCGTGACCTTCTGGTTGCCAAGGCTGTTTAGAAAACCCTGCTCGGTCTCCCATAGCGACAGGGGTTCTATTCTGGTAGCGTCAGTGCTGTGTTCTGTCAGTGCGCTCCACTGAGCTCATAGACTCACAGTCATGAAAGACTGTTTTCACCATGTAACTAACTTCCTGTTTCTAGTCACTGGGGGGAAAGCTTGAGGAGTTAGGCCCTAACCACAGTCATCCTAGGATCATCCTGCAATGCCTGTGTGTGTGTAGTTTCCTTACTTGTCTCCTTTGCTGCGAGCGATGCCGATGAGTTTCTCTATCCCGCCGGCGTCTCTCAGTGCTTTGGCATTCTCCATGTTCTTAGTGATGACCTCATGCAGAGCGCAGCAAATAGCCGTTACCGTATCGTCTGACATGGTCTTAATGGGCGCTAGTGGACCCCCGGAACCGCAGCTAGTCCCACCGCTGCCCCCAGTACTGCTATTGCTGCTTCCCGGTAACCGGTGGACAAGGTCACGCATGGCATATTTACCTGTGAGGAGAGGGGAACAAAAGAGATATTGCTTGGGTTAGAATTCTGAATGTGTGTGTGTGTGTGTGTGTGTGTGTGTGTGTGTGTGTGTGTGTGTGTGTGTGTGTGTCAGGAAAGTAACAATCCTCATTGGTTACAGCCACTAACCTGGGCACACATGTATGCCAGAGTCGCCATGGGTTATTTAATCCAACCCTCTGCCCTATGAGTCAGCTTCCCCATATCTCCCCCATCTTCCAACACTTAACTATCTCTTAAATAAAGCTAAACAATTACGAAAGAAGTGGGACTGCCCCACTCCGTCATTTTTTTATTTAAAGACAATCTTCATTGATTCAAAAAACATCAATCTCCTTTTTCCCCTCCTCATCTCCTGTCTTTGATGAAAATACAGCCCCATTCACCAGTATCATCCTCTGTTACGTTCCCCAGTTTCTGTGTTGTGGTTTGTTATGTGTGTGTTTCAGGATGGCTTCCTGAAATCCCCCAAGCAGCTGATTGGTCGACTCCACGGTTAATTGGAGCTGACCCCACCCCCTCGTCAAGTTACAGCTGTATCCCATTAGACTCCTTCTGAAGCTATATACAACCCAGTGTTCTGTTCAGCAGAAAATAATGCAGAGAGAGAGAGAGCTCATTGCTGAGAGCGGAGGCTGATGGCTGATGGCTGAGAGCGGAGGCTGATGGCTGAGAGCGGAGGCTGATGGTGATATACTGTGTTGGTTGTTCTCAGAGGGAAATGATTAGTGTGTCCTGTATTGGTTTAGTGAGAACTGATTGGTTATGTCTGTGTCAATAGGACGCAGTGTTTTGATCATTGTGAAATTGTTTGTAAAATTCTGTTTTGTTTGTTCCCAGGGGGGAAGGCATCTAGGGAGGCAAGAGGCCCGCGGGCATACATATACCCGTAGTATATTCACTGTCTAGGCACACTAGTGTCGTGTCTTTGGCTATGCCAGATTAATTGCTATGACATGCTATTCTATAAAACAATTTCTCCGTAATTAATATCACCTGATTGAACTAATCATGTAAATGTAATTAACTAGAGAGGGACACCACAAAATAATATTTATAGAGCTGTTATCTTCTGAATAAACTCTTAAAGATTTAGTAATATTTTACATCCATAGCCGTCAATCTTAATCATTTTACTTCAGTCTCATATTCTGAAAGTTGTAAATTCTTGGTTATCTGCAAGAATCCTGGCTAACAAGTTGAATCAGCAATACAAAATTGGGTTTAATTATTTATTTACTAAATACCTAACTAATCACACAGAATCACACACACACAATTAAATCATAACTTGATTACAAATTGCCGTCATAAAGGAAAATGTCCCTAGCGGGCGAAACAGATATGACAGCTTGTTACACAAAGAAAAGGGGCGGGATTTTAGTGAAAGAGTGGGAGACTGGAACAGCGGCGAAGCTGTGCTATCGTAAATACAGTAGCTTATGCGTTCTAAATTACCGCCCATTTGGAAAAGGAAAATGCAATAAATATTTACTCTGAGTTGCGCTTCAGTAGGTTGGTGGTAGATGGAAGACCGTATCGCCAACCCGAGTCCTCTGTCCTTTGAAGAATGTCTCTGGTGGTCACTGGATACGTTGGAGTAACGTCGATGTGTAGTAGACGGGATACTCTGACTGTCCTTCCTAACCTGCGTTTGTAGCAGCTGTTGCTAACTCAACGGCTAGGAGGTATCACTTCTGTAGTGAATACGAGTTCAAAGTTCATACCATTTGCAACCAAAGTCCATGCTGATGTTGGCTTAGTTCTGTAGTTATTATCTGAACCATTCTGACATCGGATCGTCATCCTAATGTACCCGGAACAGGAAGTTATATTTTTGTCAATGGCTTATATAGTGGAGGGAGAGGGGTGTGTCTGAAAAGTTTATAACCCATGCCTCTTCACAGGGGCGGGCCACTGTTTGAGCAGAGGCCCCAAACTTATGAAAACCCAAATCTCTCATTTGGAAGCTAAAATTACATTTCATCTCTTCACAAATAATTTCATATTCAAACGTTTGAATTAAACAACAATTCCATGTGAATCTGATACCTCTGAGGTTTAGACTTTCCACAGTAGAGTTTGTCATTCTATCATTGATGAGACTGTGTCAGAGGGCAACCGAACTGACATGATATACCTTAAGTACCACCGCATATGTTCAGTTGGTCGGATTACCAGAATATAGTTCATTTCCCCCCAACTTCTGATGTTCCCAGAATCTCTATGTTAACCAAGGGGTTTTCTTATGTCACATCAGTAGGGAAGAGGAATGGGGGAGGGGGGAAAGAGGTATTTATGACTGTCATAAACCTACCCCCAGGCCAACGTCATGACACTAGGTAAGACCTGGGTGGACCATCCCCTGTATTGGTTAGAGCACCAGGTGGTGCTAGTTAGGTAAGTAGTGGGTAGGCAGGTAAGGTAGGAGGGGGCTTTGACATGTACTTTCTTTGCTTTGGTTCCATCCAGCCCCTTTTACCGGAATAAATTCCCTGTAAACGGTACCATTCTCTGCCTTTGTCATCCTTACTCACACCTACAGTCCCATACCGCTTTCACTTCACGGAGAGTGTAGTTGTAGCAGGGTGTTGCGTTCCCTCTTCACAGAGGCGTGCGTAACATCCTATAACAATCAAACCTTAAAGAGCAGTACCATAATTTCTCAAACAATCAGTGAGGAAGTATGGTACTGCATTCAAGGACAAACATTGTTCTAAATCCTCAAGCCTTTCTCTCTCAGCCTGGCCAGTCTCTCTCAGCTGAAGTCAATACACTATGACTCATCTGGTATTTGGAAGAAGATTGACGTGGACGAGAGGAAATTAAGGGAAGAATCTGACATTAACAGAAAAGAGAGTAGTCAGAATGAGAGTAAAAGCCAGATAAAAGGACAGAGGGAACAATAAGTCTTCCCTACACATTAGCCTACACCCTCATTGGGAGTCTTTCATGCTCAATTGGTGACACGTTATCATTTCACAAAATGTCAACATTGACACATATCTAGGAGGCGGACATCTTTGACTGATGACCCTGAGTGATTAACATGACACTGGTGAAGAGCTGCTCTTTCAGATTGAATCATTTTCTCTATTGAAATGTCAATTGTCCATGTGAGTGGATGGTGACCTACACAGGAAAATGGAAGTCAATAGGTTCATTGAAGACGGAGCAATTAAGACAGCTGTCAATGTCTCACTGGTGGGCTAGAACCCAGATAATATACCTAAACTCTCAGCAGGACAGGACTAGAACCCAGATAATATACCTTATTTCTCAGCAGGACAGGACTAGAACCCAGATAATATACCTTAACTCTCAGCAAGACAGTGCTAGAACCCAGATAATATACCTTAACTCTCAGCAGGACAGGACTAGAACCCAGATAATATACCTTAACTCTCAGCAGGACAGTGCTGGAACCCAGATAATATACCTTAACTCTCAGCAGGACAGGACTAGAACCCAGATAATATACCTTAACTCTCAGCAGGACAGTGCTGGAACCCAGATAATATACCTTAACTCTCAGCAGGACAGGACTAGAACCCAGATAATATACCTTATTTCTCAGCAGGACAGGACTAGAACCCAGATAATATACCTTAACTCTCAGCAGGACAGGACTAGAACCCATATAATATACCTAAACTCTCAGCAGGACAGGACTAGAACCCAGATAATATACCTAAACTCTCAGCAGGACTGGAACCCAGATAATATACCTTAACTCTCAGCAGGACAGGACTAGAATCAGATAATATACCTTAACTCTCAGCAGGACAGGACTAGAACCCAGATAATATACCTAAACTCTCAGCAGGACAGGACTAGAACCCAGATAATATACCTTAACTCTCAGCAGGACAGGACTAGAACCCAGATAATATACCTTAACTCTCAGCAGGACAGGGCTAGAATGCAGATAATATACCTTAACTCTCAGCAGGACTATAACCCAGATAATATACCTTAACCTCTTGGAACTATAGGGGGTGCTGTTCCGCATTAGCATATTTGGGTCTCCAAATTAAACTGCCTCGTGCTAAATTCTTGATCGTACAATATGCATATTATTGTTATTATTGGATAGAAAACACTTTATAGTTTCTATAGCCGTTGGAATTTTGTCTCTGAGTGGTACAGAACAATATCTACAGCACTTTTCATGACAGGGGTCAGATTTCAGAAATTTTTACCCCTGATCTGGAGTCTGTTTTTAAGGCGACAGTGAATGCTATGAAGAAACCGACACTGCCTACGTCTTCCTCTGGGTGTCTGTACGTCATCACGTTTTGAATGGAATCGATTGCACAATCCCAGCCCATATAAAACCACAAAACGTGGGAGTACACTCTCTTTTGTTCGCGCGTCACAAGCGGGATGGACATCGGACTTGCCTCATTCCAAATCGTTGTTTAACCAGTAATATTTCTCTGGTCATGTTTTTACTCGTTATAGTTGTTAAAAACATCATAATGTAGTTAATTTGAACCGTTTTATAGCAATTTATATCCGTTTAGTGCGATTCTGAGGAATTTCTTTGTCGTGCACTTTTTAGCTTTGGGAACGTTTCGGGGGTCTCGGTCGTTGGTAGTGGACATTTCGAAGGACAGAGGACATCTATCGACCAAAAGAAATTTATAACATAGAAAGGATACATTGCCCAAGAATCTGATGGAAGAACAGCTCAAAGTAAGCAATATTTAATATGATAAATCGTTGTTCTGTCGAAATATTTTAAACGCATATTTCGCCATTTTGTTTGGTATAGCTTCACTTGGCGAACCCTGTATTGAAAAGTAAGGATAATTTTAAAAATGTAAGTCAGCGGTTGCATTAAGAACTAATTTGTCTTTCGATTCCTGTCAACTCTGTATTTTTTAGTCAAGTATATGATTAGCTTTCGATTAAACTAGATCACTCTGAAAGCTGACATCCCTCATTTTGATGCTTGAGTTGTGACTATTTCCATTGTATAACCACGGTTTTGTATGGCTAAATATGCACATTTTCGAACAAACTGTATATGTATGTTGTAAAATGATGTTACAGGAGTGTCATCGGAAGAATTCTGAGAAGGTTAGTGAAAAAATTAATATATTTTGGCGATGATAACGTTATAGCTCCCTTTGCCTTGAATTCATGCTCTACTAACGTTTGCACATGTGGTATGCTAACTTATCGATTTATTGTGTTTTCGCTGAAAAACGCTTAGAAAATCTGAAATATGGTCTGAAATCACAAGAACTGTGTCTTTCCATTGCTATGCTTTGTCTATTTTTATGAAATGTTTTATGATGAGTAAATTGGTCATACACGTTGCTCTATCTAGTAATTCTAGTCGATTTGTGATGGTCGGTGCAATTGTAAACTGTGATTTCTACCTGAAATATGCACTTTTTTCTAACAACACCTATCCTATACCATAAATATGTTATCAGACTGTCATCTGATGAGTTTTTTTCTTGGTTTGTGGCTATCAATATCTTAGTTTAGCCGAATTGGTGATAGCTAGTGGTGGAGAGAGAAAATGGTGGACAAAGAAAGATGGTGTATTTTGCTAACGTGGTTAGCTAATAGATTTACATATTGTGTCTTCCCTGTAAAACATTTTAAAAAACAGAAATGATGGGTTTATTCACAAGATCTGTATCTTTCATCTGGTGTCTTGGACTTGTGATTTAATGATATTTAGATGCTACTATTTACTTGTGAAGCTATGCTAGCGATGCTAATCAGTGTGGGGGGGGTGGGGGGTGATCCCGGATACGGGGTTGAGAGGCGGTAAAAGTTAACTCTCAGCAGGACTAGAACCCAGATAATATACCTTAACTCTCCGCAGGACTAGAACCCAGATAATATACCTTAACTCTCAGCAGGACTAGAACCCAGATAATATACCTTAACTCTCAGCAGGACAGGACTAGAACCCAGATAATATACCTTAACTCTCAGCAGGACAGGACTAGAACCCAGATAATATACCTTAACTCTCAGCAGGACAGGACTAGAACCCAGATAATATACCTAAACTCTCAGCAGGACAGGACTAGAACCCAGAGAATATACCTTAACTCTCGGCAGGACAGGACTAGAACCCAGATAATATACCTAAACTCTCAGCAGGACAGGACTAGAACCCAGATAATATACCTAAACTCTCAGGACAGGACTAGAACCCAGAGAATATACCTTAACTCTCAGCAGGACAGGACTAGAACCCAGAGAATATACCTTAACTCTCAGCAGGACAGGACTACAGTATAATGTAGATTTTCACACATGGTTATCATTGCAATTCACAACAACCATCGTCCCACTGCTGCCAACTCCTCTCTGTCCTTAACGTTCTGTATGGATTATAGTAATACATTTTAATCTGGGATGGTGAAATTCCTGCTGTGTCATTCAAACGGGTTAAAAACCCTCAACACACCCCAATCATTCACAACATGAAGGAATACACACAGTTTTCTAAGCATTATTATTAGCAACGAGTGGTAAGTTAATTGGTGAAGTGTTATCTGGTTGTGACAGGCTATAGAGAGAAACTGAATGGACTATCTTCACTGAGAAGACAATACTAAGATCAACTAAAGCTCTTTATCCTGGGGGAGCCAGAGGAGAGTAGAGAAAGGAGAGTTTTATTAGTCGTATGTATGGGATATGCATGGTATACAATAAATGCAGCTTCAGGTTGTGTGGTTTGAGGGCCATCGTGGTATAAGCTTGAGTGGGAATATACACGGATGTGTCTATAATCAAAGAGAATTCTCTTGGGAGGTAATACAGTCAGCATTTGATTGTGAGGTATTCTATGTTGGGTGAACACAACAACTTGAGTTCCTTTGAGTTGTCACAATCACACCATGAGTAGTTAATCATGAAACATACACCTCTGGCTTTCTTCTTCCGGATAGTTCTTTAATCCTGTCTGCGCGATGTACTGAGAACCCAGCTGGCTGTATGGACGGTGACAGTATATCCGAAGGGAGCCATGATTCCGTGAAACAGAGTATGTTACAGTCCCTGATGTATCGCTGGAAGGAGATCCTCGCCCTGAGCTCTCAGAATAGCCTCAATTCATCAGGTTATGGACTCTATAAGGTGTCGCAAGCATTTCACAGGGATGCTGGTCCATGTTGACTCCATTGCTTCCCACAGTTGTCTCAAGTTGGCTGGATGTCCTGTGGGTGGTTGACCATTCTTGATACACACAGGAAACTGTTGAGCGTGAAAAACCCAGCAGCGTTGCAGTTCTTGACAGAAACCAGTGTGCTTGGCACCTACTACCATACCCCATTCAAAGGCACTTAAATTTTCCCTTGCACATTCACCCTCTGAATGGTATATATACACAATCCATTTCTCAATTGTCTCAAGGCTTAAAAATCCTTATTTTTGTTGGTATTTGTATTTGTTATGGATCCACATTAGATGCTGCCAAGGCAGCAGCTACTTTTCCTTGGGTCCAGCAAAATTAAGGCAGTTTATTCAATATTGGTGAACCTGTCTCCTCTCCTTCATCTACACTGATTGAAGTGGATTTAACAATTAACATCAATAAGGGATCATAGCTTCCACCTGGATTCACCTGGTCAGTCTATGTCATAGAAAGAGCTGTTTAAAAAAAAATGTTTTGTACAATCAGTGTATACTGGAAATAATATGAAATAGTTGAAATGATTTAAAACATATTTTGCCGTCATTTTTGATACTAAGTGCATTAATTCCATTAACTGGGAAACATTGAAATCCAATTCAATTAAATTCCAAGGATTAAATGCTTTTACAATTCAATTCCAATTCCATAACTTGAAGATTGAATTCAATTCAAATTTCAACAATGTAAATTCTCCAGTTCAAGAAGGAATTCAATAATTGAATTGGAATTCCAAATGAGATTTGGATTGACCCCAACCTTGTCTGCTATTAATCACTCAGTTCACTGGTTCTCTTTCTGATGGTGAAACAAAGCAGCTGACCCAGTGAGGATACCGTTATAAAGACAAACACAATGCTGTGGTAGAATGACATAAGAGCCAGAGTCATTCATTAGTAATCCTAAAGACCAGAACAGAGACAGGAGATGTTTGACTCCAAATGGTCCACGTCTGCAGCTGTAACAGCCTGAAACCTCCTGCTGTGTTCACAAGGTACCGAGTCGCATAGATCCTCAAACTAGCTGTCTCATCTGAAATCTCCTTGGTGGGACAGGAGGGACAGTGGGACATGATGGTCAGGAGGGACAGGATGGTCAGGAGGGACAGGAGGGACAGGATGGTCAGGAGGGACAGGATGGTCAGGAGGGACAGGATGGTCAGGAGGGACAGGAGGGACAGGAGGGACATGATGGTCAGGAGGGACAGGATGGTCAGGAGGGACAGGAGGGACAGGAGGGACAGGATGGTCAGGAGGGACAGGATGGTCAGGAGGGACAGGATGGTCAGGAGGGACAGTGGGACAGGAGGGTGAGTGGTACAGGAGGGACAGGAGGGACAGGAGGGACAGGAGGGACAGGATGGTCAGGAGGGACAGGATGGACAGGAGGGACAGGATGGTCAGGAGGGACAGTGGGACAGGAGGGTCAGTGGTACAGGAGGGACAGGAGGGACAGTGGGACAGGAGGGACATGATGGTCAGGAGGGACAGGATAGTCAGGAGGGACATGAGGACAGTGGGACAGGATGGTCAGGAGGGACAGGATGGTCAGGAGGGACAGGATGGTCAGGAGGGACAGGATGGTCAGGAAGGACAGTGGGACAGGAGGGTCAGTGGTACAGGAGGGACAGGAGGGACAGTGGGACAGGAGGGACAGTGGGACATGTGGGACATGTGGGACAGTGGGGACAGTAGGGACAGGGGGACAGTAGGGGCAGGAGGGACATGAGGACAGGAGGGACAGGAAGGAGAGTGGGACAGTGGGACAGTAGGGACAGGAGGGACAGTGGGACAGTGGAACAGGAGGGACAGGAGCAACATTGGGACAGGATGGACAGGTGGGACAGTTTGAAAGTGGGACAAGAGATACAGTGTGACAGGAGGGACAGTTGGACAGTGGGACAAGAGGGACAGGAGAGACAGGAGGGACAGGAGAGACAGGAGGGACAGTGGGACAAGAGGGACAGTGGACATGTGGGACAGTGGGGACAGGAGGGACAGGAGGGACAGTGGGACAGGAGGATAGGAGGGACAGGAGGGACAGTGGGGACAGTGGGACATGTGGGGACAGTAGGATAGGAGGGACAGTGGGACAGTGGGGACAGTGGGGACAGTTGCAACAGGAGGGACAGTGGGACAGGAGGGACAGTGGGACAGGAGGGACAGTGGGACAGGAGGGACAGGAGGGACAGTGGGACAGGAGGGACCGTGGGGACAGGAGAGACATGAGTGACAGTGGGAAAGGAGGGACAGTGGGACAGGAGGACAGGAAGGACAGTGGGACAGGAGGGACAGTGGGACAGGAGGGACAGGTGGGACAGGAGGGACAGGGGGGACAGTGGGACAGGAGGGACAGGAGGGACAGTGGGACAGGAGGGACAGGGGGGACAGTGGGACAGGAGATACAGGAGGGACAGTGGGACAGGAGGGATAGTGGGACAGGAAGAACAGAGGGGACAGTGGGACAGGAAGAACAGAGGGGACAGTGGGACAGAGGGGACAGTGGGACAGAGGGGACAGTGGGACAGGAGGGACAGAGGGGACAGTGGGACAGGAGGGACAGAGGGGACAGTGGGACAGGAGGGACAGAGGGGACAGTGGGACAGGAGGGACAGTGGGACAGGAGGGACAGTGGGACAGGAGGGACAGTGGGACAGGAGGAACAGTGGGACAGGAAGAACAGAGGGGACAGTGTGACAGGAGGGATAGTGGGACAGGTTGGACAGTGGGACAGGAAGGACAGTGGGACAGTCGGGATAGTGGGACAGGACGGACAGGAGGGACAGTGGGATAGTGATCCAGTGGGACAGGAGGGACAGGAGGGATAGTGGGACAGGACGGACAGGAGGGACAGTGGGATAGTGATCCAGTGGGACAGGACGGACAGGAGGGATAGTGGGACAGGACGGACAGGAAGGACAGTGGGATAGTGATACAGTGGGACAGGAGGGACAGAGGGACAGGAGGGATAGTGGGACAGGACGGACAGGAAGGACAGTGGGATACTGATACAGTGGGACAGGAGGGACAGGAGGGACAGAAGGGACAGTCGGGATAGTGGGATAGTGATACAGAGGGACAGGAGGGACAGTGGGGACAGTGGGATAGTGATACAGTGGGACAGGAGGGACAGTGGGACAGGAGGGACAGTGGGAGAGCCATGTATTACATTGACACTAAAATGAGCTCCTGTTGGGCAGAGCATTAGCAAAACAATAAATATCCGTGTGTGTGTGTGTGTGTGTGTGTGTGTGTGTGTGTGTGTGTGTGTGTGTGTGTGTGTGTGTGTGTGTGTGTGTGTGTGTGTGTGTGTGTGTGTGTGTGTGTGTGTGTGTGTGTGTGTGTGTGTGTGTGTGTGTGTGTGTGTGTGTGTGTGTGTGTGTGTGTGTGTGTTCATGCGTATGACTGCAGGGATGGTTTTAGATAATCAGGACGTGTAACAGTATGATGAGATGAATGCAATCAGAAATGACTTCATTCAACTGCTGCTGCTTCACTCTGCAGACTCAACCAAGATTACATCTAACAGTCAGTGTTGACACCACACCTGGTAATCGCACGTGCACACATACACGCACACGCACACACACACACACACATACACGCACGTGCCACAGTGGTAAGACTCATTCTCTGATTACATCCTGTTTCCTGTCTCCAACAGAAGAAAATACTTAATCAAGTCAATAATGAGTGATTTGATTTAAAGTATGGCAATTATACTCAACAATTAGTGTGTGTGTGTATATATGTCTGTGCTTGTATCTGTGTCTCTGTGTGTGTGTGTGTCTCTCTGTGTGCGTGTGTGTGTGTTATTTGATTGTTTACTGACAGAGAATAGAGAGTGTTATTGAAAGGAAATTGACTGTAATTGCCCCAGTGGAATCTCTATGCACAATACATAAACAGTTTCTCTGTTAGCTGAAGACCTTTACTTTCACCTGAGCAATCATGTATGATCATCAATGATAACTGTAACAGAGGAAGGAGAGAGAGGGAGAGAGAGGGAGAGGGGGAAAAGGGAGAAGAGAGAGTGCAGAGAGGGGAAAGACTACAAGAAGGAAGGAAGCATTTTCACACAACTCAAACAGGGCCTTGGACTTTCCTTGCCAATGGCTGAACCTGGTTGTCTCTTTAGGCGCATCTCCTGAGTGGCGCAGTGGTCTAAGGCCCTGCATCTCAGTGCAAGAGGCATCACTATAGTTCATGGTTCAAATCCAGGCTGTATCACAACCGGCCGTGATTGGGCGGCGCGCAATTGGCCCAGTGTTGTCTGAGGTAGGCCGTCATTGTAAATAAGAATTTGTTCTTAACTGACTTAAGTGCTGTATGCCTCATCAGCCACAGGGGGCACCAGATCACAAGAAATCAGGTAAGTCAACTCAATATAGGACCCAGCAATAGGGAACCTAATGATATTTAAGTATAGACTCATACAGTTCAGAATGGACCTATTATGAATGATGTCAGTGCCTCAGGTATGCAAATGTCACTCTGTGAAAGATGACCATTGGCCAGCTAAATACACCACCAGAAATCACCCAACTGTCCAAAGTAAATGGCCAGCAATGTGGGAAATTCTCCTTCTTTAGGAGAAACGGACATTGAAAAAAAAGTAAAAAAAAAAAAAAAAGCGGTTAGAACATGAGGTTAGAAAATGAAGGTAAATTGGAAAGGGTCACGTTGCTACCTATTAGAGATAGTAGTTTCAGTGAATGCAGGATTTCACACCTGTAACATCTTGCTCTCTGAGGCTAGCTTTGATGTGGCTGGGTGACAGAAGAGAGAAGCACACTCACAAACATATATACACACATTAAAGACAGGGGGTTGTATGGAGGACAGATCCACTAGATCACACATTAAAGACAGGAGGTTGCATGGAGGACAGATCCACTAGATCACATTAAAGACAGGAGGTTGCA
Source organism: Salvelinus namaycush (assembly GCF_016432855.1). Taxonomy (NCBI): domain Eukaryota; kingdom Metazoa; phylum Chordata; class Actinopteri; order Salmoniformes; family Salmonidae; genus Salvelinus; species Salvelinus namaycush. The sequence continues at coordinate 8,284,560 of NC_052313.1, read as the reverse complement.
TGGAGGACAGATCCACTAGATCACACATTAAAGACAGGGGGTTGTATGGAGGACAGATCCACTAGATCACACATTAAAGACAGGGGGTTGCATGGAGGACAGATCCACTAGATCACATTAAAGACAGGGGGTTGCATGGAGGACAGATCCACTAGATCACATTAAAGACAGGAGGTTGCATGGAGGACAGATCCACTAGATCACATTAAAGACAGGAGGTTGCATGGAGGACAGATCCACTAGATCACACATTAAAGACAGGAGGTTGCATGGAGGACAGATCCACTAGATCACACATTAAAGACAGGGGGTTGTATGGAGGACAGATCCACTAGATCACACATTAAAGACAGGGGGTTGTATGGAGGACAGATCCACTAGATCACACATTAAAGACAGGAGGTTGCATGGAGGACAGATCCACTAGATCACATTAAAGACAGGAGGTTGCATGGAGGACAGATCCACTAGATCACATTAAAGACAGGAGGTTGCATGGAGGACAGATCCACTAGATCACATTAAAGACAGGAGGTTGCATGGAGGACAGATCCACTAGATCACATTAAAGACAGGGGGTTGCATGGAGGACAGATCCACTAGATCACATTAAAGACAGGGGGTTGCATGGAGGACAGATCCACTAGATCACATTAAAGACAGGGGGTTGCATGGAGGACAGATCCACTAGATCACACATTAAATACAGGAGGTTGCATGGAGGCCAGATCCACTAGATCACACATTAAAGACAGGAGGTTGCATGGAGGACAGATCCACTAGATCACACATTAAATACAGGAGGTTGCATGGAGGCCAGATCCACTAGATCACACATTAAAGACAGGAGGTTGCATGGAGGACAGATCCACTGGATCAAAATATGTGTTTGAAATAATAGTGAATAAAAATGTGTGATTTAAAAATGACATTTCTGAGAAGAGCCATCTTTTTCCCTTTTTTCTGGAATACCTGTCTGGAAAAGTGACGTTGTTGTTAGTGGTCATAGAATGGGGGTCAGCTGCTCAGAATATTCCAGATGACTTCACTAGTACTAATGCCTACCTCTGACAGAATATACCTGAATACATTTGAAAAGTTCTAAGTAAACACGGTTGACCAATCTCGTTAATGTAAACCGTCTCTGGCACCTCCATAAGTACACCTTACAATGATCATTTATATACTCACCGTCTCATCCTGTACACAAGACTGTTAACAGCCCTTCAAGCTGATAGGGGAGAGGAAGCAGGCAGGACTGCCAGAAAGGAAATGTAGCGAGTAAATGGAATGTGACGTAGTCTTCCACACATGACTTATTCCATAGAGAGAAGAGCAGGAGTAAAGAAATGAGTGTGTGGTTAAAGCTACCAGATGATTACACTCTTTACCCCAGAGTTACGTTCTCTTTGGCACACCTTGGTATTTTGTGCATGCAAAAATGTGTATAAGTGTGTGATGGCGTGTGTGTGTTGTGAGTCAGGCTGTGCCCTGCGGACGCTGATTCCTCTGCACTCTCTTAGTGTGTGTGTGTGTGTGTGTGTGTGTGTGTGTGTGTGTGCCCTGCGGACTCACTCCTCTGCACTCTCAGTGTGTGTGTGTGTGTGTGTGTGTGTGTGTGTGTGTGTGTGTGTGTGTGTGTGCCCTGCGGACTCTGACTCCTCTGCACTCTCAGTGTGTGTGTGCCCTGCGGACTCTGATTCCTCTGTAGACTCAGGTTCCTGTAATTAATGGCCGCCTACAGCACCCTCCCTGCGTTTCCGCAGCAAACCTCCTGAGCACTGATGTCATCATCCGGAGACACAAAGAGCGGATCCAAGGAGGACTACATTAACTAATACCCCTGTATACGTAGGTCTGAACCCAGATAGATAGATAGATAGATAGATAGAGAGAGAGAGAGAGAGAGAGAGAGAGAGAGAGAGAGAGAGAGAGAGAGAGAGAGAGAGAGAGAGAGAGAGAGAGAGAGAGAGAGAGAGAGAGAGAGAGAGAGAGAGAGAGAGAGAGAGAGAGAGAGAGAGAGAGAGAGAGAGAGAGAGAGAGAGAGAGAGAGAGAGAGAGAGAGAGAGAGGTCACGATCAGATGAGCTCCTGCATTTTTCAGCATTTTCTTTAAAAAAAGATAGATTTAGAGTTAGATAAACTTGGATTTTTTTGTCAGGAACACATACAGGATGCTACCCTCTACAACATAACCCTCACTTCAAATCAAAACTCAAAACCTACAACCTGATTTTGGACGGAATTACGGAATCACCTGAAAAGTTCACAACAACCAAGGATTATAATTCTATACAGAAAATTCTCTGGAAAACAACAGAAACCTGAAAACACCACCCAACCTGGAACTGAGTGAGTAATGTTTAGTCTGAAACTATATTCTATTTCCAAAAGCCAAGAAGAAAAATACATGACATTACTTTATAAGGACTGAATGGTAACATAATTCTGCCAAGCTTGATACAACTTCAACTAGCACTTACGTGTCAAGTGAGAGGTGTCAAAGCCCATTAGCCCAACAATGGCAGGAGAGTCGAATAGTCTACCCCAACCAAATGGAGAGGCCTTAGAAGCTGCCTCCCGCTGTTCAGAGGTAATTAAAATACAGTACCCTGTGAGTGTAAAGAATGATAAGGCAAGAAAAGATCACAAAATGAAGCTCCTTATGGAAAATCAAGAGACACTTTTTGCTGACTATTACAAAAATGGGAACATCAGCAACCTTATCTTCCACACAAACCATCCCCTGGCATGGCACAGTGCTATATTAGCACACTACCCCTCTGTTAAGAGAGGGGGGGTTAACGAGGGGTGGAAACTCAGGATTCTTGACAACGAGGACGAGGAGTCAGCTAACATAAATCTTTATAAGTCTGGAACAGTAATGGTACAGGGCAACCCCAAACAGTTTCAGCTGGACTTTCACCTAATCAAAGAATTAGCCCAGCAGGAGAAGCTCTCCCTTGATAAAGATACCCCCACCCCAAGCGGGTCAGACCAGACCTCTTCATCATATAACCCCACAGACGAGCAACCCTCAGCAGACAGTCAACCTCCCAGCACAGAGTACTTCTCCCTCATTGAAATGAAGGATAAATTCACCCAGCTGGAGGTAAGGCAGGTGGAGCTGGAACAGCAGGTGATTACACTCCAGTCAGCACAGACCCAGACAACAGTCCAGCACAACAACACCCCTTTAACCAGACCTGGAGTGCTGGAGGTGGAGAGAGACATATCTGCACTCTGGACAGTGGTGAGACAACTTCAACAGGAGAAAGAGCAGAAGCAGGAGCAGGAGCAGAACAGAGCACTAGAGGAGAGGATCAGACTGCTGGAGGAGAGGGAGAGGGGGATGGAGGAGAGGATCAGACTGGTGGAGGGGGATGGCATGTGACAGAGAACAACCCACTAGGGAGGTGGCCATCCCCACAGAGACGCCAGCAGGACAGCCCACCTCAGCACCCGACAAAAGTCTCAACACCACAGCAGAACAGTCCACACCAGACCCTGACCATAGAGTCGACATCACAGCAGAACAGACAAAAGAAAAACCCCAAGCCCAGCAGCTCTCACCCCCTCTGAGCACCCCCCTGTCAGCCACCCTGATAGCCCTCCTGACAACCCCCCCCACACCCACTGAGGACAAACACAAGACACAGATTGTCCTCCTTATGGACTCAAATGGGAAATATATAGAAGAAAAAAAACTTTTTCCCAAACACAGTGTGTCTAAACTCTGGTGTCCAAACACCCAGCGCGCCCTAGACCTTCTGTCTGAGGACAAACTAGGCTCACCTAGCCACATAATAATACACACAGGCACAAATGACCTGAGAGCACAGCAGGAAAGGGTGGCCACAGCACTGAAGGGAGTGATTGAAAAAGCTTCTTCTACTTTCCCCAACGCACAAGTGGTTATCTCCACCCTGCTACCACGAAAAGACTTCCACCCTGCTACAATACAGCGGGTAAACGCAAGCATTTCCCGTGACTGTGCCTCAAAACCAAATGTCTTTCTGGCCCACCACTCCACCCTGGACTTGAACAGCCTCTATGACCAGGTCCACCTCTACAAGGCAGCAGTGCCCACCTTTGCCCGGACTCTAAAGGACATCACTCTCAAACGCAGCCCCAACACTTCACACAGGAGCAACAGATCAATAGACACCCCACCCAGACCAGTCGAGACAACCTCCAAGACCTTCAGGACCCCCCTGGACCTACACATAGAGGACCCACGCCAAGAGAGTTACTCCAGACCACAGCACCCCCAGACACATCCACACCCCACCCCAACCAATCAACACCCCCCCACATCAACCATGCCCCACACCAATTTAGGCCCCCTCAGATCAACCTTGCCACTCCTGCCCACCCCATGCACCCCCCCCCGCAAAGAGGGCATCAACATGGAATCACACATACGCCCAGGTAGTGAGCGGGCAAACAGCCAACCCCCACTCTTACACTCGCCCAACCAACGGCATGTACCAGATGCCCAGGCTCTGCTCACACTTACTGGCCTGAGGCCAAACCAGACCAACAACATTGGACACTTTATGGAACAAAAAGCCTTCACTATATCATCCTGGAATATCCAAGGCCTGAGGTCATCTGCCTTTGGCCTAAAGAGCAGGACCCGGACTTCACCAAAGAAATCGGTAATGCAGACATTGTCATCCTGCAAGAAACTGGTATAGAGGAGACGGACCCACTGGTTGCCCTCTAGGTTACAGAGAGCTGGTAGTCCCATCCACCAAACTACCAGGTGTGAAACAGGGAAGGGACTCGGGGGAATGCTATTTGGTATAGAGCAGACCTAACTCACTCCATTAAATTAATCAAAACAGGAACATTTTACATTTGGCTAAAAATTCAAAAGGAAATTATCTTAACAGAGAAAAATGTCCTCCTGTGTGCTACCTATATCCCCCCACTAGAATCCCCATACTTTAATGAAGACAGCTTCTCCATCCTGGAGGGGGAAATCAATCATTTCCAGGCCCAGGGACATGTATTAGTCTGTGGCGACCTAAATGCCAGAACTGGACACGAACCTGACACCCTCAGCACCAGGGGGACAAACACCTGCCTGCAGGTGACAGCATTCCCTCCCCATATGCCCCCCTAGGCACAACTATGACAACATAACCAACAAACGGGTCACAACTCCTACGCTCTGTAGCACGCTGGGTATGTACATAGTCAATGGTAGGCTTCGAGGGGACTCCTATGGAAGGTACACCTATAGCTCATCTCTTGGCAGTAGCCTGTAGACTACTTTATCACTGACCTCAACCAGAGTCTCTCAGAGCGTTCACAGTCAGCCCACTGACACCCCTATCAGATCACAGCAAAATTACAGTCTACTTGAACAGAGCGCAATACTCAATCATAGGCATCAAAGCCAAAGGAACTGAGTAACATTAAGAAATACTATAGAGGAAGGAATGCAGTTTGGAAACCTACCAAAAAACAATTAGGCAACAGCAAATCCAATCCCTTTTAGACAACTTCCTGGGTAAAACGTTCCACTGCAATAGTGAAGGTGTAACTTGGCATTAGAAAATCTTAACAGTATATTTGACCTCTCAGCTTCCCTATCAAATCTAAAAATCTCAAATAGAAAACCGAAGAAAATGAACAACAATGAACAATGGTTTGATGAAGAATGCAAAAATCTAAGAATAAATTGAGAAACCTGTCCAACCAAAAACATAGAGACCCGGAAAACCTGAGTCTACCCTTCACTATGGTGAATCACTAAAACAAAACAGAAATACACTACGGAAAAAGAAGGAACAGCACGTCAGAAATCAGCTCAATGTAATTGAAAATCCATGGACTCTAACCAATTCTGGGAAAATTGGAAAACACTAAACAAACAACAACACAAGAATTATCTATCCAAAATGGAGATGTTGGGTAAACCACTTCTCCAATCTTTTTGGCTCTATAACAAAGAATAAAGAGCAAAAACATATACATGATCAAATACAAATCCTAGAATCAACTATTAAAGACTACCAGAACCCACTGGATTCTCCAATTACCTTGAATGAGTTACAGGACAAAATAAAACCCTCCAACCCAAAAAGGCCTGTGGTGTTGATGGTATCCTTAATGAAATGATCAAATATACAGACCACAAATTCCAATTGGCTTACTAAAACTCTTTAAACTCGTCCTTAGCTCTGGCATCTTCCCCAATATTTGGAACCAAGGACTGATCACCCCAATCCACAAAAGTGGAGACAAATTTGACCCCAATAACTACGTGGAATATGCGTCAACAGTAACCTTGGTAAAATACTCTGCATTATCATTAACAGCAGACTCGTACATTTCCTCAATGAACACAATGTACTGAGCAAATGACAAATTGGCTTTTTACCAAATTACCGTACAACAGACCTGTATTCACCCTACCCACCCTAATTGACAACCAAACAAACCAAAACAAAGGCAAAGTCTTCTCATGCTTTGTTGATTTCAAAAAGCCTTCGACTCAATTTGGCATGAGGGTCTGCTATCAATTGATGGAAAGTGGTGTTGGGGGTAAAACATACGACTTATAAAATCCATGTACACAAACAACAAGTGTCGTTAAAATTGGCAAAAAACACACACATTTTTCCACACAGGGTCGTGGGTGAGACAGGGATGCAGCTTAAGCCCCACCCCTTCAACATATATATATCAACGAATTGGCGCGCACTAGAACAGTCTGCAGCACCCGGTCTCACCCTACTAGAATCCGAAGTCAAATGTCTACTGTTTGCTGATGATCTGGTGCTTCTGTCACCAACCAAGGAGGGCCTACAGCAGCCACCTAGATCTTCTGCACAGATTCTGTCAACCTGGCCCTGACAGTGAATCTCAGTAAGACCAAAATAATGGTGTTCCAAAAAAGGTCCAGTCGCCAGGACTACAAATACCATCTCGACACGGTTGCCCTAAAGCACACAAAACTATACATACCTCGGCCCAAACATCAGCACCACAGGTAACTTCCAGAAAGTTGTGAACGATCTGAGACAAGGGCCTTCTATGCAATCAAAAGGAACATAAAATGCAACCTCCCAATTAGGATGACTAAAAATACTTAAAAATCAGTTATAGAACCCATTGCCAGCTATGGTTGTGAGGTCTGGGGTTCACTCACCAACCAAGATTTCACAAAATGGGGCAAACACAAATTGAGACTCTGCATGCAGAATTCTGCAAAAATATCCTCCGTGTACAACGTAGAACACCAAATAATGCATGCAGAGCAGAATTAGGCCGATACCCACTAATTATCAAAATCCAGAAAAGAGCCTTAAATTCTACAACCACCTAAAGAAGCGATTCCCAAACCTTCCATACAAAGCCATCACCTACAGAGAGATGAACCTGAGAAGAGTCCCCTAAGCAAGCTGGTCCTAGGGCTCTGTTCACAAACACAAACACACCCCACAGAGCCCCAGGACAACAGCACAATTAGACCCAACCAAATCATGAGAAACAAAAAGATATTACTTGACACATTGAAAGAATTAACAAAAAAACAGACAAGCAAACTAGAATGCTATTTGGCCCTAAACAAGAGTACCCAGTGGCAGAATACTGACCACTGTGACTGACCCAACTTAAGGAAGAGCTTTGACTATGTACAGACTCAGTGAGCATAGCCTTGCTATTGAGAAAGGCCGCCGTAGGCAGACATGGCTCTCAAGAAGACAGGCTATGTGCACACTTCCCACGAATGAGGTGGAAACTGAGCTGCACTTCCTAACCTCCTGCCCAATGTATGACCATATTAGAGAGACATATTCCCTCAGATTACAGAGCCACAAAGAATTTGAAAACAAATCCAAATTTGATAAACTCCCATATCTACTGGGGTGAAATCCACAGTGTGCCATCACACGCAGCAAGATTTGTGACTGTTCCACAAGAAAAGGTCAACCAGTGAAGAACAAACAGCATTGTAAATACAACCCATATTTATGCTTATTTATTTAACTTGTGTGCTTAAACATTCGTACATTGTTACAACACTGTATATATATATATGACTTTGTAATGTCTTTATTGTTTTGAAACTTCTGTATGTGTAATGTTTACTGTTAATTTGTATTGTTTGTTCACTTTGTGTATTGTCTACCTCACTTGCTTTGGCAATGTTAACACATGTTTCCCATGCCAATAAAGCCCCTTGA
>NC_052313.1:8233857-8273857 GCF_016432855.1 Salvelinus namaycush | reverse complement strand
CTCCAGGTAATGTTCCTAGGTAGAATAAACACAACGGTGCTTAACAATGACGAGGAGAACCAAAAACTGTCTTAGACACATTCAGCTTGATAGATGGTTAGAATGGCTTCTACACAGTACATATGTATTATAATCAATACATAGGTACTATATACAATACATAGGTACTATATACAATACATAGGTATTCTACACAGTACATAGGTAATCTATACAATACATAGGTATTCTACACAGTACATATGTATTCTACACAGTACATAGGTGATCTATACAATACATAGGTATTCTACACAGTACATAGGTAATCTATACAATACATAGGTATTCTACACAGTACATATGTATTCTACACAGTACATAGGTGATCTATACAATACATAGGTATTCTACACAGTACATAGGTATTCTACACAGTACATAGGTAATCTATACAATACATAGGTATTCTACACAGTACATATGTATTCTACACAGTACATAGGTGATCTATACAATACATAGGTATTCTACACAGTACATAGGTAATCTATACAATACATAGGTAATCTATACAATACATAGGTATTCTATACAATACATAGGTATTCTATACAGTACATAGGTATTCTATACAGTACATAGGTATTCTATACATAGGTATTCTACACAGTACATAGGTACTATATACAATACATAGGTATTATATACAGTACATAGGTATTCTCTGTGCTACCCGTTGCTATTACTTTTTCATACATGCTCATATCCCACTCCAGTCCAGGACCTCCCCCTCCCGGATTCTTTACCTGCGGGATTGTCTGAGACCATCCAACCGGACAGCTGATGAAACAGTGGGTTTGCACAACTGAAGAATGTCTGCACAAACACTGGAGAAGTGTGCTCTTCACGGATGAATCCTGATTTTAACTGTACTGGGCAGATTGCAGACAGCCTAGCGTGTATGGCGTCGTGTGGGCGAGCTCACAATGTCAACATTGTGAACAGAGTGCAACATAGTGGCGGTGGGGTTATGGTATGGGTAGGTATAAGCTACAGACAACAAACACAATTGCATTTTATTGATGGCAATTTGAAAGAACAGAGATACTTTGACAAGATCCTGAGGCCCGTTGCCGTGCCATTCATCCGCCTCCATCACCTCATGTTTCAGCATGATAATGCACGGCCCCATGTCGCAAGGATCTGCTGAAAATGTCCCACTTCTTCCATGGCCTGCATTCTCACCAGACGCGTCACCCAATGATCATGTTTGGAATGTTCTAAATTGACGTGTACGACAGCGTGTTCCAGTTCCCGCCAATATCCGGAAACTTTGCACAGCCGTTGAAGAGGAGTGGGACAACATTCTACAGGCCGCAATCAACAGCCTGATCAACTCTATGTGAAGGAGATGTGTCGTGCTGCATGAGGCAAATGGTGGTCACACCAGATAGTGGTTTTCTGATCCACACCCCTACCTTTTTTTAAGGTATGTGTGACCAACAGGATCTGTGTTCCCAGTCATGTGACATCCATAGAATAGTGACTAATGAATTCATTTCAATTGACTGATTTCCTCATGAACAGTAACTCAGTAAAATCTTTTGAAATGGTTGCATGTTGCTTTTCCCCTTCATTATAGAACATGGTATTTATACTGTAGACTTTGTTTGTGTTTAACTATAACAATCTTAATGAAACTCATGTCACATTTAAACATCTATGCTTTATCTCCTGTGGTTCTCACATATAAACTCAACCACACCCATAGAGCTCTCTCTCTCTCTCTCTCTCTCTCTCTCTCTCTCTCTCTCTGCTCTCTCTCTCTCTCTCTCTCTCTCTCTCTCTCTCTCTCTCTCTCTCTCTCTAAAAGAATAAAGACATAATGATGTACAAATAGTTAAAGTACAAAAGGGAAAATAAAAACACGTAAATATGGGTTGTATTTACAATGGTGTTTGTTCTTCACTGGTTGCCCTTTTCTTATGGCAACAGGTCACAAATCTTGCTGCTGTGATGTCACACTGGGGTATTTCACCCAGTAGATATGGTTTATCAAAATTGGATTTGTTTTCAAATTATTTGTGGCTCCGTGTAATCTGAGGGAAATATGTGTCTCTAATATGGTCATACATTGGTCAGGATGCTGAGTCTGTACATAGTCAAAGCTTTCTTTAAGTTTGGGTCAGTCACAGTGGTCAGGTGTTCTGCCACTGTGTACACTTGGGCCAAATAGCATTCTAGTTAGCTCTGTTTTTTTTGGTAATTTCTTTCAATGTGTCAAGTAATTCTCTTTTTTTTTCTCATGATTTAGTTGGGTCTAACTCTCTCGCTCTCTCCTTCTCTCTCCCCCCTCTCTCTCTGTATCTCTTCCTCCCCACTCCCCCTCTCTCCGGTTCAATGGAATGACTCTGCAAGGCCAATATGAGCTGTGGGTTAACAGTGTTATACAGCCGAGCTGAAGTGTATTCAAACTACCCACTCAACAAATTGAAATAGATTTTCTTGTGAAATTGCAATTGATGACATTATTCAGCCTGGTGTCTCGCGCGGTGCACAGACCAAAACATGGTGTTTTCTGTTAAAACTACAATCTGGGTTATGGCTTCTACCATCACATTTAACACACTGCAAAGAGTAGGTAAAGATTGGAACTGATCAGATTGTATTCATCCCCCTAATGATTATGGTTAGAATTGGTTGTAGAGTACTGATTCTAGATCTGTGGTTCTGGACAATGCCTCCATTGACCATATCTGCACTGTGCCAAAGAGCTCACTATTGACCCGTAGGTTCCAAAGAAGACAACCATAGTCACCAACAGAATACCAAGCATAGCAACTATCAGAATGCCAACCATAGTCACCAACAGAATACCAAGCATAGCAACTATCAGAATGCCAACCATAGTCACCAACAGAATACCAAGCATAGCAACTATCAGAATGCCAACCATAGTCACCAACAGAATACCAAGCATAGCAACTATCAGAATGCCAACCATAGTCACCAACAGAATACCAAGCATAGCAACTATCAGAATGCCAACCATAGTCACCAACAGAATACCAAGCATAGCAACTATCAGAATGCCAACCATAGTCACCAACAGAATACCAAGCATAGCAACTATCAGAATGCCAACCATAGTCACCAACAGAATACCAAGCATAGCAACTATCAGAATGCCAACCATAGTCACCAACAGAATACCAAGCATAGCAACTATCAGAATGCCAACCATAGTCACCAACAGAATACCAAGCATAGCAACTATCAGAATGCCAACCATAGTCACCAACAGAATACCAAGCATAGCAACTATCAGAATGCCAACCATAGTCACCAACAGAATACCAAGCATAGCAACTATCAGAATGCCAACCATAGTCACCAACAGAATACCAAGCATAGCAACTATCAGAATGCCAACCATAGTCACCAACAGAATACCAAGCATAGCAACTATCAGAATGCCAACCATAGTCACCAACAGACTACCAAGCATAGCAACTATCAGAATGCCAACCATAGTCACCAACAGAATACCAAGCATAGCAACTATCAGAATGCCAACCATAGTCACCAACAGAATACCAAGCATAGCAACTATCAGAATGCCAACCATAGTCACCAACAGAATACCAAGCATAGCAACTATCAGAATGCCAACCATAGTCACCAACAGAATACCAAGCATAGCAACTATCAGAATGCCAACCATAGTCACCAACAGAATACCAAGCATAGCAACTATCAGAATGCCAACCATAGTCACCAACAGAATACCAAGCATAGCAACTATCAGAATGCCAACCATAGTCACCAACAGAATACCAAGCATAGCAACTATCAGAATGCCAACCATAGTCACCAACAGAATACCAAGCATAGCAACTATCAGAATGCCAACCATAGTCACCAACAGAATACCAAGCATAGCAACTATCAGAATGCCAACCATAGTCACCAACAGAATACCAAGCATAGCAACTATCAGAATGCCAACCATAGTCACCAACAGAATACCAAGCATAGCAACTATCAGAATGCCAACCATAGTCACCAACAGAATACCAAGCATAGCAACTATCAGAATGCCAACCATAGTCACCAACAGACTACCAAGCATAGCAACTATCAGAATGCCAACCATAGTCACCAACAGACTACCAAGCATAGCAACTATCAGAATGCCAACCATAGTCACCAACAGAATACCAAGCATAGCAACTATCAGAATGCCAACCATAGTCATCAACAGAATACCAAGCATAGCAACTATCAGAATGCCAACCATAGTCATCAACAGAATACCAAGCATAGCAACTATCAGAATGCCAACCATAGTCACCAACAGAATACCAAGCATAGCAACTATCAGAATGCCAACCATAGTCACCAACAGAATACCAAGCATAGCAACTATCAGAATGCCAACCATAGTCACCAACAGAATACCAAGCATAGCAACTATCAGAATGCCAACCATAGTCACCAACAGAATACCAAGCATAGCAACTATCAGAATGCCAACCATAGTCACCAACAGAATACCAAGCATAGCAACTATCAGAATGCCAACCATAGTCACCAACAGAATACCAAGCATAGCAACTATCAGAATGCCAACCATAGTCACCAACAGAATACCAAGCATAGCAATCTATCAGAATGCCAACCATAGTCACCAACAGAATACCAAGCATAGCAACTATCAGAATGCCAACCATAGTCACCAACAGAATACCAAGCATAGCAATCTATCAGAATGCCAACCATAGTCACCAACAGAATACCAAGCATAGCAACTATCAGAATGCCAACCATAGTCACCAACAGAATACCAAGCATAGCAACTATCAGAATGCCAACCATAGTCACCAACAGAATACCAAGCATAGCAACTATCAGAATGCCAACCATAGTCACCAACAGAATACCAAGCATAGCAACTATCAGAATGCCAACCATAGTCACCAACAGAATACCAAGCATAGCAACTATCAGAATGCCAACCATAGTCACCAACAGACTACCAAGCATAGCAACTATCAGAATGCCAACCATAGTCACCAACAGAATACCAAGCATAGCAACTATCAGAATGCCAACCATAGTCACCAACAGAATACCAAGCATAGCAACTATCAGAATGCCAACCATAGTCACCAACAGAATACCAAGCATAACAACTATCAGAATGCCAACCATAGTCACCAACAGAATACCAAGCATAGCAACTATCAGAATGCCAACCATAGTCACCAACAGAATACCAAGCATAGCAACTATCAGAATGCCAACCATAGTCACCAACAGAATACCAAGCATAGCAACTATCAGAATGCCAACCATAGTCACCAACAGAATACCAAGCATAGCAACTATCAGAATGCCAACAATAGTCACCAACAGAATACCAAGCATAGCAACTATCAGAATGCCAACCATAGTCACCAACAGAATACCAAGCATAGCAACTATCAGAATGACAACCATAGTCACCAACAGAATACCAAGCATAGCAACTATCAGAATGCCAACCATAGTCACCAACAGAATACCAAGCATAGCAACTATCAGAATGCCAACCATAGTCACCAACAGAATACCAAGCATAGCAACTATCAGAATGCCAACCATAGTCACCAACAGAATACCAAGCATAGCAACTATCAGAATGCCAACCATAGTCACCAACAGAATACCAAGCATAGCAACTATCAGAATGACAACCATAGTCACCAACAGAATACCAAGCATAGCAACTATCAGAATGCCAACCATAGTCACCAACAGAATACCAAGCATAGCAACTATCAGAATGCCAACCATAGTCACCAACAGAATACCAAGCATAGCAACTATCAGAATGCCAACCATAGTCACCAACAGAATACCAAGCATAGCAACTATCAGAATGCCAACCATAGTCACCAACAGACTACCAAGCATAGCAACTATCAGAATGCCAACCATAGTCACCAACAGAATACCAAGCATAGCATCTATCAGAATGCCAACCATAGTCACCAACAGAATACCAAGCATAGCAACTATCAGAATGCCAACCATAGTCACCAACAGAATACCAAGCATAGCATCTATCAGAATGCCAACCATAGTCACCAACAGAATACCAAGCATAGCAACTATCAGAATGCCAACCATAGTCACCAACAGAATACCAAGCATAGCAACTATCAGAATGCCAACCATAGTCACCAACAGAATACCAAGCAAAGCAACTATCAGAATGCCAACCATAGTCACCAACAGAATACCAAGCATAGCAACTATCAGAATGCCAACCATAGTCACCAACAGAATACCAAGCATAGCAACTATCAGAATGCCAACCATAGTCACCAACAGAATACCAAGCATAGCAACTATCAGAATGCCAACCATAGTCACCAACAGAATACCAAGCATAGCAACTATCAGAATGACAACCATAGTCACCAACAGAATACCAAGCATAGCAACTATCAGAATGACAACCATAGTCACCAACAGAATACCAAGCATAGCAACTATCAGAATGCCAACCATAGTCACCAACAGAATACCAAGCATAGCAACTATCAGAATGCCAACCATAGTCACCAACAGAATACCAAGCATAGCAACTATCAGAATGCCAACCATAGTCACCAACAGAATACCAAGCAAAGCAACTATCAGAATGCCAACCATAGTCACCAACAGAATACCAAGCATAGCAACTATCAGAATGCCAACCATAGTCACCAACAGAATACCAAGCAAAGCAACTATCAGAATGCCAACCATAGTCACCAACAGAATACCAAGCATAGCAACTATCATAATGCCAACCATAGTCACCAACAGAATACCAAGCATAGCAACTATCAGAATGCCCAGCTTAGCAATAGCAACCATTGGAATTTCTAGCTAAGTAACAATGGGTGTTCCTGGCCAATCACCAGCCTTGGTTGAGAATTCCCAGGGGCTCTGGAAGACAACCAGCTGAGACAATGGGGAGGGGGGGTTACCATGGACACCAGATAGCACACCGGGAAGCCCAGATGTTAAGAGAGAGATCAATGGGCTGTCACTGAAAAAGCACCTATGCAGCACACACACACAGAAAATCCCAAACACACAAAGGCAGTGTTAATGAGAGGCTGAGCTCCGTCTCTCAGTGCTGAGGTTGACTTGTGAGGCCTGTACAATGGGACTAGCAGACCGCCATTAGCCGTGTGCTTCACATTCACCATCAGTCTGTGTTTCAAAGTCCATCTGACTCCTTTGATCTGTTTCATTTACAGCCACCACTGAAGAATCCTCTACTGCAGTCACTCAGATACATTGACAACCCAGAGGTGGCCAGAGCTGCTGCACTGTGAAGTGTGTGTGTGTGTGTGTGTGTCTTACCTATCAGTTCTTTGTTTCTGACGTCCAGGGCCATATTCCTGAGCGCGGTGGCCACGGCACACACCACACGGTCATTGTCTATCCTCAACAACTCCACCAGGATAGGAAGACCCTTCTCCTTACGCACCGCTGCCCGGATATACACTGACCACTGGAGAGAGATGAGAGAGGGAAGAGTTAGACTGACGGACCACTGGAGAGAGACGACAGAGGGGGAGGAGTTAGACTGACGGACCACTGGAGAGAGATGAGAGAGGGGGAGGAGTTAGACTGACGGACCACTGGAGAGAGATGAGAGAGGGGGAGGAGTTAGACTGACGGACCACTGGAGAGAGATGAGAGAGGGGGAGGAGTTAGACTGACGGACCACTGGAGAGAGACGAGAGAGGGGGAGGAGTTAGTCTGACGGACCACTGGAGAGAGATGAGGAAGTGTTACACTAACGGAACACTGGAGAGGGAGGAGAGGGGGAAGAGTTAGACTGACGGACCACTGGAGAGGGAGGACAGGGGGAAGAGTTAGACTGACGTACCACTGGAGAGGGAGGAGAGGGGGAAGAGTTAGACTGACGGACCACTGGAGAGAGATGAGGAAGTGTTACACTAACGGAACACTGGAGAGGGAGGAGAGGGGGAAGAGTTAGACTGACGGACCACTGGAGAGGGAGGAGAGGGGGAAGAGTTAGACTGACGTACCACTGGAGAGGGAGGAGAGGGGGAAGAGTTAGACTGACGGACCACTAGAGAGGGAGGAGAGAGTGGGAGGAGTTAGATTGACTGACCAACAACAAGAGATAGAGGGGGATGAGTTAGACTGACAGACCACTGGAGAGACACGGGGGAAGAATTACACTAACGGTCCCACAACTAGTGTGAGAGAGAGAGCGAGAGAAAGGGAAGGATTAGACTGACAAACAGGAGGGGGAATAGTAAGACAGATGCACCACTGGAGAGAGAGGGGAAGAGTTAGACTGATGCACCACTGGAGAGAGAGGGGGAAGAGTTAGACTGATGCACCACTGGAGAGAGAGGGGGAAGAGTTAGACTGATGCACCACTGGAGAGAGAGGGGGGAGAGTTAGACTGATGCACCACTGGAGAGAGAGGGGGAACACTTAGACTGATGCACCACTGGAGAGAGAGGGGGAAGAGTTAGACTGATGCACCACTGGAGAGAGAGGGGGGACACTTAGACTGATGCACCACTGGAGAGAGAGGGGGGACACTTAGACTGATGCACCACTGGAGAGAGAGGGGGAAGAGTTAGACTGATGCACCACTGGAGAGAGAGGGGGGACACTTAGACTGATGCACCACTGGAGAGAGAGGGGGGACACTTAGACTGATGCACCACTGGAGAGAGAGGGGGGACACTTAGACTGATGCACCACTGGAGAGAGAGGGGCAGCACTTAGACTGATTCACCACTGGAGAGAGAGGGGGAACACTTAGACTGATGCACCACTGGAGAAGGAGGGGGAACACTTAGACTGATGTACCACTGGAGAGAGAGGGGGACGACTTAGACTGATGCACCACTGGAGAGAGAGGGGAGAGAGTTAGACTGATGCACCACTGGAGAGAGAGGGGGAAGAGTTAGACTGATGCACCACTGGAGAGAGAGGGGGAAGAGTTAGACTGATGCACCACTGGAGAGAGAGGGGGAACACTTAGACTGATGCACCACTGGAGAGAGAGGGGGAACACTTAGACTGGTGCACCACTGGAGAGAGACGGGGAACACTTAGACTGATGCACCACTGGAGAGAGAGGGGGAAGACTTAGACTGATGCACCACTGGAGAGAGAGGGGGAAGAGTTAGACTGACTCCCCCCTGCAAAGAGAACAGGAGACAGACTAATGGAGCACCATACCTTCCAGGTGCCTGCAGCCAGGTTCTGCAGCGCTCCAGCCGCCCCCTCCAGTGTATCAGAGTTGGAGCACTCTGACAGCAGGGTGAGGTAGGGCTTCACTATGGACGGGTGCCATAACATCTGGACTCCTTTAGGAGGGTCAGCTGAGTCTGGGAGAGGACCTACACCGTCCCACTGGAGGAGAGGGGAGAGAGGTTGTGGGGGTAAGGAAACAGGAAGGATGATGACAGAAAAAGGGAGATAAAGATAGGGAAGGAGAGAGCGAGGTCAAGAATCATACCATGATGTACATCCCGTAAAGTATTCTTTCTCCACAGCTATTTCAGTGGCGTTCATAAGCAATGTATATGTTTCCCACTTCTGTAGGCAGCACACCATCCTAGCAACAGACTCTGACTCTATATGCTATAGATAGACAACTTTTCTCTTTGATCAAACAATCAAAGAGGTGCCCTTTATGTTTTCAGCAGAATTCTGCCATAGTTCCCTACATCTTCACAAGTGGAGGCTCTACAGGCAGGATGCATGTTCTATAGATTATCATCCCCCGAGAGGTTTTATGATAGAAGATCTTCAAAACAGAAATACAACTGAAGCAGGGAAGAGAATACGCCCTAACATTTCTGAAAATGGCGAAAACTTTTTGGAGACATTTTGTGTTTTTCACTGTTTACAACTACTGTAGAGTGAATGAGAGTTGAACTGTTGGGACAAAGCCATCATTTCTTGTGAGGAACAGACAATTGGTTCTTGGGAAGGCATCTGAGTGAATTGTTAAGCAGCAGTAGTGATTGGAGTGTGTTGGAGGAAAGAAAAGTTTGAAAAACATATAGCAAATAGAAATGAAAACTGGATGGTGTTCAGAGATAGATGGGAGGGGTTGAGTGGAGCTTAAGGATGGGACAAAAAAACGACCAAAAGATAACTATTGTAAAATATACTGTGTCTGTAAAATGTATATAGTATGTTTAAGCTGGAAGTAGAAGGCCAAGTGTTAATGTTTATTAGTTTACTCCAGTTGGGGGAGGGGTGGTAGGGTTAGGAGAAAATAATAAAGGGAAATATATTAAAATATATATATATACAGTATATATAATTGTATATACAGTCCCAGTCAAAAGTTTGGACACACCTACTCATTCAAGGGTTTTTGTTTACTTTACTATTTTATACATTGTAGAATAATAGTGAAGACATCAAAACTATGAAATAACACATGGAATCATGTAGTAACCAAAAAAGTGTTAAACAAATCAAAATATGTTTTAGATTTTAGATTCTTCAAAGTAGCCACCCTTTGCCTTGATGACAGCTTTGCACATTCTTGGTTTTCTCTCAACCAGCACCATGTGTGCCTTGTTAAAAGTTCATTTGTGTAATTTCTTTCCTTCTTAATGCGTTTGAGCCAATCAGTTGTGTTGTGACAAGGTAGTGTTGGTGTACAGATGATATCCCTATTTGGCAAATGACCAAGTCCATATTATGGCAAGAGCAGCTCAAATAAGCAAAGAGAAACGACAGTCCAGTTTCTTCAACAGCAGTCGCAAAACCATCAAGAGCTATTATTAAACTGGCTCTCATGAGGACCGCCACAGGAAAGGAAGACCCAGAGTTAACTCTGCTGCAGAGGATAAGTTTATTAGAGTTACCAGCCTCAGAAATTGCATCCCAAGTAAATGCTTCACAGAGTTCAAGTAACAGACACATCTCAACATCAACTGTTCAGGGGAGACTGTGTGAATCAGGCCTTCATGGTCGAATTGTGGCAAAGAAACCACTACTAAAGGACACCAATAAGAAGAAGAGACTTGCTTGGGCCAAGAAACATGCAGAGTAGGTGAACGGATGATCTCCGCATCGTGGCTCCCACCGTGAAGCATGGTGGAGGAGGTGTGATGGTGTGGAGGTGCTTTGCTGGTGACACTGTCAGTGGTTTCTTTAGAATCCAAGGCACACTTAACCAGCATGGCTACCACAGCATTCTGCAGCGATATGCCATCCCATCTGGTTTGCACTTAGTGGGACTATCATTTGTTTTTCAACAGGACAATAACCCAACACACCTCCAGCCTGTGTAAGGGCTATTTGACCATGAAGGTGAGTGATGGAGTGCTGCATCAGATGACCTGGCCTCCACAATCACCCGACTTCAACCCAAATGAGATGGTTTGGGATGAGTTGGACCGCAGAGTGAAGGAAAAGCAGCCAACAACTGCTCAGCATATTTGGGAACTCCTTCAAGACTGTTGGAAAAGCATTCCAGGTGAAGCTGGTTGAGAGAATGCCAAGAGTGAGCAAAGCTGTTATCAAGGCAAAGGGTGGCTACTTTGATTTCTTAACGTTTTTGCTTACTACGTGATTCCATATGTGTTATTTCATAGTTTTGATTTCTTCACTATTATTCTACAATGTAGAAAATAGTACAAATAAAGAATGACCCTTGAATGAGTAGGCGTCTCCAAACTTTTGACTGGTACTGTAAAAAATAAAGGTTTGAACCAACAGAAAAAGAGATACAAGTTTACACATACTAAAATAGTTTAGGATCTTTAATGTTCTCTGTTTGAATCTTTTGCTTTGATTCCCTTAAGAACATTCCTGCAGTGAACAAGTGATATGGCTTGGAGGAAGCTATCTGCACTGTCTGTCTGCACTGTCTTTCTGCACTGTCTGTCTGCACTGTCTGTCTGTACTGTCTGTCAGTCTGCACTGTATGTCTGTCTGTCTGCACTGTATGTCTGTCTGCACTGTATGTCTGTCTGCCTGGACTGCCTGTCTGTCTGCCTGGACTGCCTGTCTGTCTGCCTGGACTGTCTGTCTTTCTGCACTGTCTGTGTTGTGTAACATGGTTGGTTATTCTTCCACTTAAGAAATATCTATTTTTTTATGTATTCCAAATGGTTTGTTGAATGGTTACAGATTGGGAGAGATCGCCATTGTCAATTCTTCCTGATAATTATATACAGGTGGTAGGGGCACGTTCCAAAGCACTTTGCTCTAATATCAACATATGAACACGTTTATTATGCACATATGTGTGTCTACACTGTGTGATAGAGTCTCTCTCTCTCTCTCTCTCTCTCTCTCTCTCTCTCTCTCTCTCTCTCTCTCTCTCTCTCTCTCTCTCTCTCTCTCTCTCTCTCTCTCTCTCTAACATCCCACCTGCTATCTCTCTCTCTCTCTCTCTCTCTCTCTCTCTCTCTCTCTCTCTGTGTATAACGTCCCACCTGCTATCTCTCTCTCTCTCTGTGTATAACGTCCCACCTGCTATCTCTCTCTCTCTCTGTGTATAACGTCCCACCTGCTATCTCTCTCTCTCTCTCTCTCTCTGTGTATAACGTCCCACCTGCTATCTCTCTCTCTCTCTCTCTCTCTCTCTCTCTCTCTCTCTGTGTATAACGTCCCACCTGCTATCTCTCTCTCTCTCTGTGTATAACGTCCCACCTGCTATCTCTCTCTCTCTCTCTCTCTCTCTCTCTCTCTCTCTCTCTCTCTCTCTCTCTCTCTCTCTGTGTATAACGTCCCACCTGCTATCTCTCTCTCTCTCTGTGTATAACGTCCCACCTGCTACCTCTCTCTCTCTCTCTGTGTATAACTTCCCCACCTGGTCCTGTCCCTTCTTCTTCTTCTTCTTCTTGCCCCAGCAGCCTGAGGTCTCTCCGTCACGTCCGTTGGCATCACACAGGAGACCGTCTAGCTCCTCTGAACCCAGCTGTTGGCCCTGGGACGTCTCCGCTGCCAGTCGGTAGGACAGGTTACGCAGGATACACACACAGTTCTCTATGGTCTACAGGAGAGGCAGAGGAGCTAGAACATTTATCCTACAAATGAGCTAACTTCCCACACAAATATAACTTCCCACAAGAGCTAACTTCCCACACAAATATAACTTCCCACAAGATCTAACTTCCCACACAAATATAACTTCCCACAAGAGCTAACTTCCCACACAAATATAACTTCCCACAAGAGCTAACTTCCCACCCTGCCAAAATGTGGGTGTGTGTGTGTGTGAAGGGGCATTTAAAAGGAAGAGTGCCCAATTCCATCCATGAATCGTGATGTACTCTAACTTTTAAATGATATTAAAGAAATTCTTTCAAATGAGGAATAATGACTGAGCCTGAAGCATCGTATCAAGCTCCATTTAACATGGTGTCAGAAGAGGACACATCCGAAACAGCAGAGGGGTGTGTGTGTGTGTGTGTGTGTGTGTGTGTGTGTGTGTGTGTGTGTGTGTGTGTGTGTGTGTGTGTGCGCGTGTGCATCTGTGAAGTATCACTCATATACGTGGCGTATGGGAGGAATATGGAATGTAAACCACTTGGAAATAACGAAGAAAAATCATGAATCATCTCAGACGACTCTGTCCGTTTTATAGAAGAGTCTCTCAGACTGATAATTTACACAAAAAACAATAATGAATGTAATTGAACATAATACTCTGACTGACTAAATGCTTTCAACGACATTACAGACGTAATACAGACACCAAGTCGCTTCAACTAGATCCAATAAGAACAGACCTTGGGCCTGATCTGTTAGAACTGTTAGAGGAGTCAAGAAGAGAGTTACATTCCTCTGAAAACATCACAGGTAAACAACTCCAGAGGTAAACAACAGGTAAACAACTCCACAGCTAAACAACAGGTAAACAACTCCAGAGGTAAACAACAGGTAAACAACTCCAGAGGTAAACAACAGGTAAACAACTCCAGAGGTAAACAACAGGTAAACAACTCCAGAGGTAAACAACAGGTAAACAACTCCAGAGGTAAACAACAGGTAAACAACTCCAGAGGTAAACAACAGGTAAACAACTCCAGAGGTAAACAACAGGTAAACAACTCCACAGCTAAACAACAGGTAAACAACTCCACAGCTAAACAACAGGTAAGCAACTCCACAGCTAAACAACAGGCAAACAACTCCACAGCTAAACAACAGGTAAACAACTCCACAGGTAAACAACAGATAAACAACTCCACAGGTAAACAACTCCACAGGTAAACAACAGGTAAACAACTCCAGAGGAAAACAACAGGTAAACAACTCCACAGGTAAACAACAGGTAAACAACTCCAGAGGTAAACAACAGGTAAACAACTCCAGAGGTAAACAACAGGTAAACAACTCCACAGCTAAACAACAGGTAAACAACTCCACAGCTAAACAACAGGTAAACAACTCCACAGCTAAACAACAGGTAAACAACTCCACAGCTAAACAACAGGTAAACAACTCCACAGGTAAACAACAGGTAAACAACTCCACAGGTAAACAACAGATAAACAACTCCACAGGTAAACAACTACACAGGTAAACAACAGGTAAACAACTCCAGAGGAAAACAACAGGTAAACAACTCCAGAGGTAAACAACAGGTAAACAACAGGTATACAACTCCACAGCTAAACAACAGGTAAACAACAGGTATACAACTCCACAGCTAAACAACAGGTAAACAACTCCACAGCTAAACAACAGGTAAACAACTCCAGAGGAAAACAACAGGTAAACAACTCCACAGGTAAACAACAGGTAAACACAGGTAAACAACTCCAGAGGTAAACAACATGTAAACAACTCCAGAGGAAAACAACAGGTAAACAACTCCACAGGTAAACAACAGGTAAACACAGGTAAACAACTCCAGAGGTAAACAACTCCAGAGGTAAACAAGAGGTACACAACTCCAGAGGTAAAAACAGGTATACAACTCCACAGCTAAACAACAGGTAAACAACCCCTGAGGAAAAAAAAGGTAAACAACTCGAGGTAAACAACTCCAGAGGTAAACAACAGGTAAACAACTCCAGAGGTAAACAACAGGTAAACAACTCCAGAGGTAAACAACAGGTAAACAACTCCAGAGGTAAACAACAGGTAAACAACTCCAGAGGTAAACAACAGGTAAACAACTCCAGAGGTAAACAACAGGTAAACAACTCCAGAGGTAAACAACAGGTAAACAACTCCAGAGGTAAACAACAGGTAAACAACTCCAGAGGTAAACAACAGGTAAACAACTCCAAAGGTAAACAACAGGTAAACAACTCCAGAGGTAAACAACAGGTAAACAACTCCACAGGTAAACAACAGGTAAACAACTCCACAGGTAAACAACAGGTAAACACAGGTAAACAACTCCAGAGGTAAACAACAGGTAAACAAGAGGTACACAACTCCAGTGGTAAAAAACAGGTATACAACTCCACAGGTAAACAACAAGTGAACAACTCCACAGCTAAACAACAGGTAAACAACCCATGAGGAAAACAACAGGTAAACAACTACAAAGGTAAACAACAGGTAAACAACTCCAGAGGTAAACAGCAGGTAAACAACTCCACAGGTAAACAGGTAAACACAGGTAAACAACTCCAGAAGTAAACAACAAGTGAACAACTCCACAGCTAAACAACAGGTAAACAACCCCTGAGGAAAACAACAGGTAAACAACTACAAAGGTAAACAACAGGTAAACAACTTCAGAGGCAAACAGCAGGTAAACAACTCCACAGGTAAACAACAGGTAAACACAGGTAAACAACTCGAGGTAAACAACTCCAGAGGTAAACAACATGTAAACAACCCCTGAGGAAAACAGCAGGTAAACAACTACAAAGGTAAACAACAGGTAAACAACTCCACAGGTAAACAACTCCAGAGGTAAACAACAGGTAAACAACTCCAGAAGTAAACAACAGGTAAACATCTCCAGAGGTAAACAACAGGTAAACAACTCCAGATGTAAACAACAGGTGAACAACTCCACAGGTAAATAACAGGTAAACATCTCCAGAGGTAAACAACAGGTAAACAACCCCAGAGGTAAACAACAGGTAAATAACAGGTAAACATCTCCAGAGGTAAACAACAGGTAAACAACTCCACAGGTAAACAATTCCAGAGGTAAACAACAAGTAAACAACTCCACAGGTAAACAACTCCAGAGGTAAACAACATGTAAACAACTCCACAGGTAAACAACTCCAGAGGTAAACAACTCCACATGTAAACAAATCCAGAGGTAAACAACAGGTAAACAACAGGTAAACAACATATTTAATTCCCTTTAATTTCCCTTTTTGAACAGAGTGACAGGATAAAGGTAGAGAAAGAAAGTGGGTATGAAATAGAAAGACAGAATAGAGGAAGAAAGAAAGAGAGACCAGGAGGACAGAAAGTCCACAAAAAGAATGAAAAGTGTCACCCTGTCTGTGTCTGCTAATAACTTGACAATGGCCATTGGCCCAAGTGCTTGCCAATCAATCATTATTACTGGGGAGACACCAGAGCTCTCCTATGATTGGGCAGACAGCAGAGATGGGTGGGATGTTAGACAATGATTAAGAAATGCCATTTAGAGAGACTGCGCTGCAGCAACCTTGAGAAGGTAGCCATGCACAAAGCTCTTTATCTACTATTGAACTGATGGACACACACACACACACACACACAAACACAACACACACAAACACAACACACACACACAAACACCTTGCTGTCAATGTCGTTGCTGCCCAAAGCGGTCTGTATGACGTAGAGGAGAGCGTCTGTCAGTCCGTCACACTCTCTCATCCTCCTCCTGGCCTCCTCTCCTGCAGAACTCACGTTCCTGAAACACAGAAGGATGTGGACAGGTCAGACAGTGTGTGGGATCTGAGACCAACGTGACTCTCTATAACATTGGGAATGATTTTATACGAAGAATCAAGCCAGAATAAAAGTGTCGGTGTGTTATTGATAATGTGTGTGTCTGCGTGCCACATTATGTGCATGCAAACCTGCATGTATGTGTGTATGAGTGTCAGTATCTGTCTCAGCCAGGTACCCATGGGGCTGAAGCCGTCTGAACCACGCACCATGCAATCTCCCATTGGATAATAATACACAATACATATATTACCTGGCTCTGTTTACAGCACGTTCAGAGCCTAATCAATTGTAACATTTCATTCAATACAATTCCCAGATGACAGAGGCAGAAATGTATCTATTTGCCAGAGTAACACATCTCCCTCTCTCTTCAAAGTGGAATATTCATAAAGGCATTAGCAACATGTCATTGAAGCTGTATTGATAATTCTGGGTATTAATGTTCCATGCTGTTCATTTTCTTTATGATTTTGGGTATATTGGCTTATTAAATATTCAACATCGCTGGCCACCACTGTTTTGACTTCCTACTTATGAATGTTTTGATTTTACAAAACCTCTACTTATGAATGTTTTGATTTTACAAAACCTCTACTTATGAATGCTATGTATTTAACTTCTGTGTGTTACAGTATGCACCAAGCAAGTTTCCTTAATTTGAAAGCTTGCTATTTCCACAGGCTACTTCATAACAAGGGTTACGAGACAAGGCAGAAGGGTGAGTTGTGGGTCAGGTTAGGGGGGGAGAAGAGGAGACAGGGGTATGCAGGACAGGGAAGATGGTCCTGTACGTACACTATATATACAAAAGCTTGTGGACAACCGCTAATGGGGATCCTAATAAAATACCAACATTTGTGGATTTGGCTATTTCAGCCACACCCGTTGCTGACAGGTGTATAACATCGAGCACACAGCCATGCAATCTCCATAGACAAAGATTGGTAGTAGAATGGCCTTACTGAAGAGCTCAGTGACTATCAACATGACACTGTCATAGGATGCCACCATTCCAACAAGTCAGTTCGAGATGTTTGACGAGCAGGTGTCCGCATACCTTTGGTCATGTAGTGTATGAATTAATTAAGCCATTTATCAGTCAGGAAAATGAAGTGAGAGCAGAATCCATCATCCTATCAGAGTGTACTGAAGCCAATCATGTGTCTCAGTTATTAGCAGACAGACAGTCAGCTCTGGGCTTTGTGTTAACACTAAAGCTCAAGTCATCTCCTCTGCTCTCTGAATATCAAACATACATATTATCAGGGTTGGGAGTAACGCAGTGGTGGGCCGTCAGGGCCTGCAAGGCCTTCTCTGCTGGCCTAAACATCATCAGAATATAATTTTTTTTAAAATATATTTTCCCACAAATATGTATTAAATTATTCCCCAGAGTAAGAGTTATACTCTTCATTTCATAGCTTTCCTCTTGGTTGCACTGCTTCCAGCCCCAGGTTGAGATTTGGAGGGCTGTTCTTTATGTTAGATCTTTTATCCAATCATATTCAGCCATCATGTGTTGCCAGGGGTCTAAAATCTGCCCTCAGGCCTTCAGAATCAACAGTGCGGGCGCTTGTAGCTTATAGTGAATGGAAATGAAAATTTAGTGTCAACCAATCAGCTTTAGAGTTGGCTATTGTACGCCTGCTGGTTGGCTCCAGTGTTACACAGGAGCCAGCTAGCAGGCGTAGTGCGTGCACGTCTTTTGATTGGATTACCAATATTGAGAGGCAGGTCCTATGGAGATCTAGGAAACTGAATTTGATAAACAAATTAATTTGCGTACTACTAAGCTGTTTTTTCAACCCACAATGGCGGAAGGAGGAGAAGATATCGATTTGGTCGAGGATATAATTATAACGCCATTCTCAAGACGAACTTTTCAAGAAAAGTTAGACATTGTAAGGAGAGGTCGCCCGACGCCACAAAGCCTGTCACAGGCGGGAAAGGGCTTCGTTCGCTCGCCACTTTCAAAGTTTCAACTACGAGCGCTGTCAATGGCTCACAGGCTCCTTGGCTCCGAGAAGCACTGCAAACTGTACTGCTGGGAATGCCTATTATTTGCAAGTGATCGATTTGGTGTTTGGAGCCACACTGGCTTTGCAAACTTGAGTTGTCTAACCAAGGCAGCAACGAGACACCAAAGTACGGCTGGGCACTAACAAGCAATGGTGCTTTTGAAAACTTTTGGGGACACCGGAGTGGATCTACAGCTCAAAGAACAAGCGCGCAGGGCAACGGAGCTGCACAATGAAAAGGTGAAGGGAAATATTGAAAAGACTCATTGATTGTGTCATGTTTTTGGGTAAACACTGTTAACCCAAAAATGTCAATTTGTCAATTTCAAGGTGACGCAACGCCTGGTTATACTGCGTTTCTGTCTAAATGTATAGTGTCTAGAGCCATGGCATCATAATGATGGTAATAAGAGGTGGATTAATTCGGGTGGGACTGTGTAGTACCTCACTGAAGGCCCAGGCCCCAGGCCCACGGCACGCCACTGGAGTAATGGATTACATGTAATACGTTACATGTTAGGGATTACAAAAAAATGGTAACTGCAATCCGTTACGTTACAGGCAAAAATATTGTAATCAGATTACAGATACTTTTGAGAAACTAGATGATTAATTCGAGGATTACTTTTAAATTTAGAAAGGATGTTTGCGGAAAAAAAACATTTGACACTGTTTTCTCAATGACATTCAAATCAGCATTGATAAAAGGCGCAAGTTTAAGTTTGTTCCACGTGAGCGAGTCTGACCACAAGTCAGAGACCACTATGATGACACACCAAATGTGTTTGATGGATTGTGGGAAAAGAGCAGGAATAGGCTTTTGTAGGCTACAGTCCAAGCTATGTCTTCCAATGGTGCGACTGCTGTCGGCATCAAAAGATTATCCAACTTGAATAAACGCATGGAGGTAAGGATGACAGCAGTGGTGTAGTCTACGACGATACGGATATCACTTATTATTGATATCTACATAGCGTATTAATGTGAATCACACTGCTGCTCTCTCATTTAGCTATTTGTGCTTTACAGATTGTGGTTGTTGTGGACGGCTGTTCACTAATCTAAATGTGTATTTCAACCCAATAATGGTTGAATTCAAGAAGTTTAAGCTGCCTGTCAATCATTGTTTTTGTAACCAGTGGACAGCCAGTGTAAAACGCGCTCTTGCAACAGCTGCATAGTGCGGATCCCAGCCTATGGAATAAAAGTGGGGCTTTTTTTTCCTTCAGTAGTTCTCAAAGCATGCCATTCCATGACCGCAGCATTTATTTTCACCCTGAATCAATGAGCCCAATCAGTCCTCCATGACAACAACATCTTAAAAAACAAAGTAGGCTGGCTAATAAATCCTTAGTTTTGGTGTCAAGCTCAGGTAAAACAATTTGGCTGATCTATACTTCCATATTTCCAAGTCCTATTCTTGAAGATCAAGGGGTATAACATTTATTGGAATGACTGGAATTCTGATAGACTTTAGTTCGCTGTAAAACACTTAAAAAAATCGGAAATATTGGCTGGATTCACAAGATGTTTATCTTTCATTTTCTGTACACCATGTATTTTTCATAAATGTTTTATGATGAGTATTTATGTATTTCACGTTGCTCTCTGTAATTATTCTGGTTGCTTTGGTGCTATTTGTGATGGTAGCTGCAATGTAAAACTATGATTTATACCTCAAATATGCACAATTTTTGTTATAAGACTGTCATCTGATGAAGTTGTTTCTTGGTTAGTGACTAATTATATCTCTATTTGGTCGGTTTTGTGATAGCTACCTATGCAGTAGAAACATGGTGAAAATATGCGGTTGAGTCTTTGGCTATTGTGGTTAGCTAATAGAAATACATATCGTGTTTTCGCTGTAAAACATTTTAAAAATCAGAAATGATGGCTGGATTCACAAGATGTTTATCTTTCATTTGCTGTATTGGACTTGTGATTTCATGAAAATTATATTATATGATATCCCTGTCGCGTTAGGCTAGGCAATGCTAGTCAGCTTTTTTGATGAGGAGGATCCCGGATCCGGGAGAGAGAAGTGGTAGAGGTTTTAAGGGGGAAAGTAATCTAAAAGTAACTGGATGTAATCAGATTACGTTACTGAGTTTGGGTAATCCAAAAGTCACATTACTGATTACAATTTTGGACAGGTAACTAATAACTGTAACGGATTACATTTGGAAAGTAACCATGCCAACCCTGCATATTATACAGTAGAATACAGACCCATAGACGCACTCTGGTTTCGCTGTCAACCGACACGTTAGTTCTGCCTGATTTAAACTCTGATATCAATATCAATTCACTTCAAGTACATTATTGGGATTAATCTGAAATAAGTCTGACACCTTGTTTTGATCATTTACGAATGAAACTGAATGCACTCACTAACTGTAAGTCACTCTGGATGAGAGCGTCTGCTATATTACTAAAATCTACAGTACATATGCTGATTCATCAACCTGATCAACCGCAAACCTTATTCATATTCAAACACTCACATTTGATTATTCAAATACTCTATCATTGCTATGCAACAGTCTTGTTTTTGAGTAGAGATGGGTTATAAACAGTGTGTTTCCATTCATAGCCAGCTTGGTGTGTGCGTGGGAAGACATCTAGTTTAATTGAAGCTGTAAGGATACACGCACGCACGCACGCACGCACGCACGCACGCACGCACGCACGCACGCACGCACGCACGCACGCACACACACACACACACACACACACACTTTTAATACAGCAGAGAGGACACAGCCCTGGTCTCACCCTCTCTCCTTCTGCTGTGGGTTGGTTGTCAATAGAGCCTATCATGAGATCCACCAGGAGTAAGACACGTAGACCATTGTCTAAACTTTCATTAACATGGCTGCAGAGCTGTCATAGTTCAGAGTTCACACTGATTTAGTCACGTCTCAAGTGCTAATTATAATGTGAGCGATCCCCCTAGGAACATGGGCCAAAGCTTGCTGATTCCTGGTTTAATGAAAGGTTGAGAAACAATGTTGAGGAACATGGTGGTGTGGAATGTGTAATAAGCTAGAAACAGACTGTATGGTCTCTAACGTGACATATTCAGCCAACGTCCCAATCTGATATATGACACTTTCACTATGGTAGAGAGACAATAGAGAGGCTCGATTTCTGTAGAAGCACTTTGTGACACCTGCTGTTGTTAAAAAGGGCTCTATTAATACATTTGATTGATTGATTGACAATACTGGTAGAGTCTGATCCACAGGCACACACTGTCTGTCTAAATTACACCGCTATCAACTGAGAGAGAGAGGGAGGAATAGAGAAAGGGGAGAGAAGAGAGAGAGAGAGGGGAGAGAGGAGAGAGAAAGGGGGGAGAGAGAGAGAAAAATAGAGAAAGGGGAGAGAGGAGAGAGAGAAAATAGAGAAAGGGGCGAGAGGAGAGAGAGAGAAAATAGAGAAAGGGGAGAGGGGCGAGAGAGAGAGAGAGGGGAGAGAGAGAGAGAGGTCATGATCAGATGAACTCCTGCATTTCTTTGCATGTTCTTAAAAAAAGATAGATTTAGAGTTAGATAAACTTGGATTTATTTGTCAGGACATATACAGGATGCTACCCTCTACAACATAACCTTCACTATGTCACCAGGACATATACAGGATACTACCCTCCAGTCCAAATCAAAACTCAAAACCTACACCCTGATTTTGGACGGAATTACGGAATCAATCAAGATTATTATTCCAACGCTATACAGCAAATGCTCTGGAAAACAAAAGAAACCTGAAAACACCATCCAACCTGAAACTGAGTGAGTAATGTTTAGTCTGAAGCAAAATTCTATTTCCAAAAGCCAAGAACAAAAATGCATTACATTACTTTATAAGGGGCGGCAGGGTAGCCTAGTGGTTAGAGCGTTGGACTAGTAACCGAAAGGTTGCAAGTTCAAATCCCCGAGCTGACAAGGTACAAATCTGTCGTTCTGCCCCTGAACAGGCAGTTAACCCACTGTTCCTAGGCCGTCATTGAAAATAAGAATTTGTTCTTAACTGACTTGCCTAGTAAAATAAAAGAAATAAGGACTGAAGGCTAAATTAATGCTGCCAAGCTTGATACAACTTCAATTAGCACTGATGTGTCAAGTGAGAGGTGTCAAAGCCCTTTAGCCCAACAATGGCAGGAGAGTGGAACAGTCTACTCCAACCAAATGGAGAGGCCTTAGAAGCTGCCTCCCGCTGTTCAGAGGTAATTAAAATAGAGTACTCTGTGCATGTTAAGAATGATAAGGCAAGAAAATATCACAAAATGAAGCAACACTTTTTGCTGACTCAGCAACCTCATCTTCCAAATCAAATCAAATCAAATCTTATTGGTCACATACACATGGTTAGCAGACGTTAATGCGAGTGTAGCGAAATGCTTGTGCTTCTAGTTCCGACCGTGTAGTAATATCTAACAAGTAATCGAACAATTTCACAACAACTACCTTATACACACAAGTGTAAAGGAATGATTAAGAATATGTGCATATAAATATATGGATGAGCAATGGCCGAACGGCATAGTCAAGATGCAGTAGATGGATTAGAGTACAGTATATACATATGAGATGAGTAATGTAAACATTATATGAAGTGGCATTGTTTAAGTGACTAGTGATACATTTATTACATCAAATTATAAATTATTAAAGTGGCTAGAGATTGACTCTGTATGTTGGCAGCAGCCCCTCAATGTTAGTGATGGCTGTTTAACAGTCTGATGAGATAGAAGCTGTTTTTCAGTCTCTCAGTCTCTCGCTGTCTTTCAGTCTCTTTGATGCACCTGTACTGACATCGCCTTCTGGATGATAGCGGGGTGAACAGGCAGTGGCTCGGGTGATTGTTGTCCTTGATGATCTTTTTGGCCTTCCAGTGACATCGGGTGGTGTAGGTGTCCTGGAGGACAGGTAGTTTGCCCCGGGTGATGCGTTGTGCAGACCTCACTACCCTCTGGAGAGCCTTACGGTTGTGGGCGGAGCAGTTGCCATACCAGGCAGTGATACAGCCCGACAGGATGCTCTCGATTGTGCATCTGTAAAAGTTTGCGAGTGTTTTTGGAGACAAGCCATATTTCTTCAGCCTCCTGAGGTTGGCTGTTGCGCCTTCTTCACCACGCTGTCTGTGTGGGTGGACCATTTCAGTTTGTCCATGATGTGTACGCCGAGGAACTAAAAACTTTCCACCTTCTCCACTACTGTCCCGTCAATGTGGATAAGGGGGTGCTGCCTCTGCTGTTTCCTGAAGTCCACGATCAGCTCCTTTGTTTGGTTGACGTTGATTGAGAGGTTGACGTTGATTGACACCACACTCCAAGTGCCCTCACCTCCTCCCTGTAGGCCGTCTCGTCATTGTTGGTAATCAAGCCTACCACTGTAGTGTCGTCTGCAAACTTGATGATTGAGTTGGAGGCGTGCATGGCCACGCAGTCTTGGGTGAACAGGGAGTACAGGAGAGGGCTGAGAACGCACCCTTGTGGGGCCCCAGTGTTGAGGATCAGCGAGCTGGAGATGTTGTTTCCTACCCTCACCACCTGGGGGCGGCCTGTCAGAAAGTCCAGGACCCAGTTGCACAGGGCGGGGTCGAGATCCAGGGTCTCGAGCTTATTGACGAGTTTGGAGGGTACTATGGTGTTGAATGCTGAGCTGTAATCGATTAACAGCATTCTTACATAGGTATTCCTCTTGTCCAGATGGGTTAGGGCAGTGTGCAGTGTGATTGCGATTGCGTCGTCTGTGGACCTATTGGGGCGGTAAACAAATTGGAGTGGGTCTAGGGTGTCAGGTAGGGTGGAGGTGATATGATCCTTAACTAGTCTCTCAAAGCACTTCATGATGACGGAAGTGAGCTCTACGGGGCGATAGACGTTTAGCTCAGTTCACCTTAGCTTTCTTGGGAAAAGGAACAATGGTGACCCTCTTGAAGCATTTGGGAACAGCAGACAGGGATAGAGATTGATTGAATATGTCCATAAACATACCAGCCAGCTGGTCTGCGCATGCTCTGAGGACACGGCTAGGGATGCCGTCGAGGGTTAACAGGTTTAAATGTTTTACTCCCGTTAGCTGCGGTGAAGGAAAGCCCACAGGTTTTGATAGCGGGCCGTGTCAGTGGCACTGTATTGTCCTCAAAGCGAGAAAATAAGTTGTTTAGTTGGTCTAGAGGCAAGACATCGGTGTTCGCGACGGGGCTGGTTTTCTTTTTGTAGTCCGTGATTGACTGTAGACCCTGCCACATACCTCTTGTGTCTGAGCCGTTGAATTGCGACTCTACTTTGTCTCTATACTGACGCTTAGCTTGTTTGATTGCCTTGCGGAGGGAATAGCTACATTGTTTGTATTCGGTTATGTTTCCGGTCGCCTTGCCATGATTAAAAGCAGTGGTTCGCGCTTTCAGTTCTGCACGAATGCTGCCATCAATCCACGGTTTCTGGTTGGGGAAGATTTTAATATTCACCATGGATACCACATCACCGATGCACTTGCTAATAAACTCGCTCACCGAATCAGCGTATACAATGTTATTGTCCGATGCTATTCGGAACATATCCCACAAACAATCCCCTGACATGGCACAGTGCTATATTAACACACTACCCCTCTTTTAAGAGAGGGGGTGTTAACGAGGGGTGGAAACTCAGGATACTAGACAACGAGGACTCTGAGTCAGCTAATATAAATCTCTACAACTAGGGTCACCCAGCCACATAATAATACACACAGGCACAAACGACCTGAGAACACAGCAGGAAAGGGTGGCCACAGCACTGAAGGGAGTGATTGAGAAAACGTCCTCTACTTTCCCCAACGCACAAGTGGTCATCTCCACCTTGCTACCACGAAAAGACTTCCACCCTGCTACCATACAGCGGGTAAACGCAAGTATTTCCCGTGACTGTGCCTCAAAACCAAATGTTTTCCTGGCACACCACTCAAACCCTGGACGATCTGAGAGACAAGGCAAGATGGGCATTCTATGCCATCAAAAGGAACTTAAAATTCGACATACCAATTAGGATCTGGCTAAAAATACTTCAAATCGGTTATAGAACCCATTGCCCTTTATGGTTGTGAGGTCTGGGGTCCGCTCACCAACCAAGAATTCACAAAATGGGACAAACACCAAATTGAGACTCCGAATACAGAATTCTGTAAAAATATCCTTTGTGTACAACGTAGAACACCAAATAATGCATGCAGAGCAGAATTAGGCCGATACCCACTAATTATCAAAATCCAAAAAAGAGCCATTAAATTCTACAACCACCTAAAAGGAAGCGATTCCCAAACCTTCCATAACAAAGCCATCACCTACAGAGAGATGAACCTGGAAAAGAGTCCCCTAAGCTAGCTGGTCCTAGGGCTCTGTTCACAAACACAAACACACCCCACAGAGCCCCAGGACAGCAGCACAATTCGACTCAACCAAGTCATGAGAAAACAAAAAGATAATTACTTGACACATGGGAAGGAATTAACAAAAAAACAGAGCAAACTAGAATGGTATTTGGCCCTAAACAGAGAGTACACAGTGGCAGAATACCTGACCACTGTGACTGACCCAAACTTAAAGAAAGCTTTGACTATGTACATACTCAGTGAGCATAGCCTTGCTATGCTAAAGGTCTCCGTAGGCAGACCTGGCTCTCAAGAGAAGACAGGCTATGTGCACACGGCCCACAAAATGAGGTGGAAACTGAGCTGCACTTCCTAACCTCCTGCCCAATGTATGACCATATTAGAGACACATATTTCCCTCAGATTACACAGATCAACAAAGAATTTGAAAACAAACCCGATTTTGATAAACTCCCATATCTACTGGGTGAAATACCACAGTGTGCCATCACAGCAGCAAGATTTGTGACCTGTTGCCACAAGAAAAGGGCAACCAGTGAAGAACAAACACCATTGTAAATACAACCCATATTTATGCTTATTTATTTTCCTTTTTGTACTTTAACCATTTGCACATGGTTACAACACTGTATATATACATAATATGACATTTGTAATGTCTTTATTCTTTTGGAACTTCTGTGTGTGTAATGTTTACTGTAAATTTTTATTGTTTATTTCACTTTTGTATATTATCTACCTCACTTGCTTTGGCAATGTTAAAATATGTTTCCCAAGCCAATAAAGCCCCTTAAATTGAATAGAACTGAATTGAATTGAGAGAGAGAGAGAGAGAGAGAGAGAGAGAGAAAGGGGAGTGAGGAGAGAGAGCGTGAAAGATTACATAGCGGAGAGATTACATAGCGGAGAAGGTATGGTGGGATTCGAAGTGGTCGGTGATCTGTTTGTTAACTTGGCTTTCACAAACCTTGGAAAGGCAGGGTAGGATAGATATAGGACTGTAGCAGTTTGGGTT
Organism: Salvelinus namaycush; assembly: GCF_016432855.1. Taxonomy (NCBI): domain Eukaryota; kingdom Metazoa; phylum Chordata; class Actinopteri; order Salmoniformes; family Salmonidae; genus Salvelinus; species Salvelinus namaycush. Next base: position 8,246,528 of record NC_052313.1, on the reverse strand, counting down.
TAGAGTGTCTCCCCCTTTGAGGAGGGGGATGACCGCGGCAGCTTTCCAATCTTTGGGGATCTCAGACGATACGAAAGAGAGGTTGAACAGTTGATAATTTTAGAAAGAGAGGGTCCAGATTGTCAAGCCCGGCTGATTTGTAGGGGTTCACATTTTTCAGCTCTTTCAGAACATCAGCTCTGGATTTGGGTGAAGGAGAAATGGGGGAGGCTTGGGCGAGTTGCTGTGGGAGGTGCAGGGTTGTTGACCAGGGTAGGGGTGGCCAGGTGGAAAGCATGGCCAGCCATAGAAAAATGCTTATTGAAATTCTCAATTATCGTGGATTTATCGGTGGTGACAGTGTTTCCTAGTCTCAGTGCAGTGGGCAGCTGGGAGGAGGTGCTCTTATTCTCCATGGACTTTACAGTGTCCCGGAACTTTTTGGAGTTTGTGCTGCAGGATGCAAATTTCTGTTTGAAAAAGCTAGCTTTTGCTTTCCTAACTGCCTGTGTATATCGGTTCCTAACTTCCCTGAAAAGTTGCATATTGCGGGGATGTTTTTGTGCTGGTCAAGGGCAGTCAGGTCTGGAGTGAACCACGGGCTGTATCTGTTCTTGGTTCGTCTACTGACGGAATGAGGTCAATATCCTTCCAGGATACCCGGGCCAGGTCGATTAAAAAGGCCTGCTAGCTGAAGTGTTTTAGGGAGCATTTAGGGAGTGTCTGACAGACCAACCATCCTGCACTTGTCCTCTATGCCATTGTTATTGCCCATTGTATGGTTATTTTGACCCTTGATTATTGTTCTTACTGTTGTCCAGATGAAAATATTGATTACTATTATTTTAATTAAGTTAATATTGTAAATCTCCAAAGTACGCTTTGGCAATATGTAGATTGTTACGTCATGCCATTAAAGCCTCTTGAATTGAGAGGGAGTGAGGGTAAAAGAGAGAATAGAGAGGGGAGAGAGAGAGAGATAATGTCATTGACATTTAAAATGTATATTATTTTGAAACTTGTGTGAGTGTAATATTTACTGTTCACTTTTTATTGTACATGTCACTTTTGTTTATCCATTTTACTTGCTTTGGCAATGTAAACATATGTTTCCCATGCCAATAAAGCCTCTTGAATTGAATTGAATTGAATTGAATTGAGAGAGAGAGAGAGAGAGAGAGAGAGAGAGAGAGAGAGAGAGAGAGAGAGAGAGAGAGAGAGAGAGAGAGAGAGAGAGAGAGAGAGAGAGAGAGAGAGAGAGAGAGAGAGAGAGAGAGAGAGAGAGAGAGAGTTGCAGATTGCTTTGTACTTATTTTTGTGCAATCTTATTCCATTGTTATTCATTTGTTTACAACTATTCTTAATTTTATTAGCACTGGTATTATAATAATAATTATATGTAATGGTGTGTGTATGTGTGTGTGTGTCAATGTATATGTATGTATGTATGTATGTATGTATGTATGTATGTATGTATGTATGTATGTATGTATGTATGTATGTATGTATGTATGTATGTATGTATGTATGTATGTGCGTATGTATATATATGTATATATGTATATATGTATATATATATATTATTTTGGTTTTTACTCAATGTACTTTACTCAAACCAGTGAATATCACTTATTATAAATGAGATCATTAACTATCAGCTCTTGGAATATTCAGGGCCTTTACTCTTCACATTTTGGTTATAAAACAACAAATCCAGAATTTATTAAAAACATCAAGGGACAGGACATCATAATCCTACAGGAAACATGGTGTCGTGGAGACATAGATACTCAGTGTCCCTCATGCTATAGAGAAAGTTTACTACCATCAATCAAACATAAAAATGTTAAACGGGGCCGAGACTCAGGTGGAATCATCATTTGGCATAAGCAGGACTTAGCACTGAATGAAATGAAAAAAGGTACCAGTCACATTTGGCTAAAACTTAACAAAGGTACAATCTATTGTGACAAAGATGTGTACATATGTGCAGCTTATGCTCCTCCTTCAGATTCATCATATTATGATGATCAGTTTTTTGACAATTTCCATGCAGAAATCATTACATTTCAGGCAGAGGGTAAAGTGCTTCTTTGTGGAGATTTCAATGCAAGAACAGGTTCTGAGCCTGACTACACTGATGCGGGAGGTAACCACCACATATTTGGTCACCCCTCCTTGTACAGTAGCCCTATTATAAATAATAGAAACAGTCCTGACCAAATACTGAACAAAAATGGGAAGGAGTTAGTGCATCTCTGTAGAGGCTTAGGCCTGTACATGCTTAATGGTAGAATCAGAGGGGACTCTTTAGGTCAGTTTACTTACTGCTCAGCTCTTGGGACAAGTGTAGTCGATTATGCCATCACGGACATTGACCCCTCCTCCATTAGTGCATTCATTGTCAGACCACAGACACCATTGTCAGATCACAGTCAGATCAATGTGTTTCTGAAGAAATTAACCGGCAATATTAATTCAAAAAAACTGCCCAATAAACTCTACAACATAAACCAATCGTACAGATGGGCTCCAAACAGTGCAGAGAGATTCATTGAAACATTGAACTCAAATGAAATTATGAACTCTATACAGTTTTTCAATAACTCACAATACTAAAACAATAAAGATGGTGTCAATTCGGCTACTCAAAACATCAACTGCCTATTCCAAAAAGCAGCATCGAAAGCAAATTTGAGAAAACCAAAGAAATGCAACATCAGAAACAAAAAACAAAATGTTTCTGACAAATGGTTTGATAATGAATGTAAAACAATTAGAAAACACCTAAGACAAATGTCAAACAAAAAACATAAGCAGCAAAACAACCCAGAGCTACGATATTAATACTTTGAAACTCTGAAACAGTATAAACATACACTGAAACGCAAGAAACTGAATTATACCAACAAGACACTTGATGAAATTGAAAACACAATTGACCAAAATCAGTTCTGGGACATGTGGAACAATATAAGCACAACAAAGCCACAATAATTAGCCATACAAGATGTAGGAATCTGGAAAACTTGTTTTGATAATCTATACAAAAACATCCCACAAAAAGACTTACAACAGAACCAATTAGAAATTAAAGAAAAATTGAACATCCTTGAATCAGTCATTAAAAACAACCAAAATCCATTAGATTACCCAATAACCCAACAAGAACTAAATTAAAATCTCAAATCTATTAAATCAAAGAAGGCTTGTGGTCTCGACAACATCAGAAATGAAATGCTGAAAAACAGCACACCTGAGTTGCAAAATGCTGTGCTTAAATTGTTCAACATGGTTTTAACTTCTGGCTGCTTCCCTGATGTCTGGAACCAGGGGCTCATCTCCCCTATCCACAAAAGTGTAGACAAATCAGACCCCAATAATTACAGGGGAATTTGCGTAAACAGTAACTTGGGAAAGGTTTTCTGTAGCATTTTGAATTCAAGTATTCAAACCTTTCTTCAAGAAAAAAATGTAATAACTAAATGTCAAATTGGCTTTCTCCCTAACCATCGCACTACGGACCATATATACACCTTACACACACTAATTAATAAACACGTCCACCAACCATCACACTACGGACCATATATACACCTTACACACACTAATTAATAAACACATCCACCAAAAAAAAGAGGGCAAAATCTTTGCTTGCTTTATTGACTTTAAAAAAGCATGTGATTCTATTTGGCACGAAGGGCTATTCTACAAAATTCTCCAAAGTGGGCATGGTGGTAAGGTGTATGACTTAATAAAATGTATGTACACAGAAAACAAGTGTGCAATAAAAATCAAAAACCAAAGAACAGAATTCTTTTCACAATGTCGAGGTGTGAGACAAGGCTGTAGTTTGAGTCCAAATCTTTTCAACATTTATATCAATGAATTAGCAGACATGTTGGACCATTCTCCTTTAATATGGCAGTGAATGCACTCAAAGAAAAAGCCCGCAGAGCATTGTATGCAATAAAAATGAAATTATTCAAAATCAACATCCCAATTAGAATTTGGACCAAAATATTTGACAGTGTAATCCTACCAATAGCTCTTTACGGAAGTGAGGTTTGGGGGCAACTCAATAAACTGGACTTTAAAATGTGGGACAAACATCCAATTGAAGCCCTACATGCAGAATTTTGTCGGACAATTCTACAAGTCCAGAGAAATACACCAACTAACGCATGTAGGGCAGAATTGGGCCGCTTTTCAGTAATAATAAAAATACAGAAAAGATCATTCAAATTTTGGCTACATATAAATTCAAGTCCAAATTCGAGTCTGCAATTTAAAGCACTTCAAACCCAAGAGCTGAGCCCAGAAACGAGCCCTCTCAGTCAGCTGGTGTTGGACTGACACCAGCACTGCTTCAAAAGAAAGAATTACAATAAACAAAATCATGAACCAATCAAAGGACTCATATATACAACATTGGAAAAACGAAACAAAATCCCAAAGCTGACTAAATTGCTATCTGACCCTAAACAGAGAATATGAGTTGGCTGATTATCTCTACTCTGTCAGAGATACGAAGCAGAGACAGATCCTTACCAAGTACAGGCTGAGTGACCACCGATTGGCAATAGAAACCGGCAGACATAAAAAGACATGGCTACCCAAAGAGGAGCGTGTATGTGGTCACTGCACGACAGGGGATGTAGAAACAGAGATGCACTTTCTCCTTTACTGTGATAAATATTCCTCACCAAGAGATTCATTATTCACAATAATGACTACATTTATTCCAAATTTTACTTACTAAACCCAGAGGAAAAACTAAAAATACTCATGGGCAAAGGAGCAATGGCTCCTCTTGCAGCCAAATATGTATTTGCCTGCCATAGCCTGAGGGACACTGAATAATAACATCTGCATAGTAAGCAGTAACTTACTTATTATTACTCTTATTGTTATTACTATTATTATTGTTGTTTATCATTCCAAATAGTAGTGGTATGGGTGGTAATGGTAATGATAGCAGTTTAGTGATGGTGGTGGTGGTAGTAGTGGTAATGATGATAGTAGTTGTAGTACTGATGTAATGGTGAAGATGACCGTTATTTAGTTATAAGTTAGTTATAGTTTAATTTTCCATTTATATTTTTATATTTATTACATTACATTCGACTATTGACTGTTACCATTTTATTGTTATTATTTTTGTATTTAATTTTGTATTATTATTTACTGCAATTTTATATTATTATTTGTTATTGTTTATAATTTTATTACAATGTATATTGTATACATTGTTGCTTTGGCAATATTGACACAATGTTTTTCATGCCAATAAAGCAGCTTTAATTTTAATTTGAATTTGAGAGAGAGAGAGAGAGAGAGAGAGAGAGAGAGGAGTGTGTACTGTTTGTGGTCACTGCACGACAGGGGAGATAGAACCAGAGATGCGCTTTCTCCTTTACTGTGAGAAATGTTCCTCACCAAGAATTAATTATTCACAGAAATGACTACATTTATTCAAAATGTTAACTTATTAAACCCAGAGGAAAAACAAAAAATTCTCAATGGCGAAGGAGCAATGGCTCCTCTTGTAGCCAAATATGTATTTGGCTGCCATAGCCTGAGAGACACTGAATAATAACATCTGCATAGTAAACAGCAGTAACTTACTTATTATTAGTAGTATTGTTATTACTGTTATTATAATTCCAGATAGTGGTACGGGTAGTAGGGTGATGGTAATGAGAGCAGTGTAATGATGGTGGTGGTAGTAGTAGTAGTAGTAATGATGATGGTAGTTGTCGTACTGATGTAATGGTGAGGATGACAGTTAGTTATATTGCATTTGGAAAGTATTCAGACCCCTTGACTTTTTCCACATTTTGTTACATTACAACCTTATTCTAAAATGTATTAAAAAAATATTTAAAAAATCTCTATCTGCACACAATACCCCATAATGACAAAGCAAAAACAGGGTTTTAGAAATGTTTGCAATTTATTAAAAATAAAAAACCAAATTATCACATTTACATAAGTATTCAGACCGTTTACTCAGAACTTTGTTGAAGCACCTTTTGACAGTGATTACAGCCTCGAGTCTTCTTGGGTATGACGCTACAAGCTTATCACATCTGTATTTGGGGAAATCCTCCCATTGTTCTCTGCAGATCCTCTCAGATCCTTTCTCTGTCAGGTTGGATGAGGAGTGTCGCTGCACAGCTATTTTCAGGTTCTCCAGAGATGTCTGATCGGGATCAAGTCCGGGCTCTGGCTGGGCCGCTCTGGGATATTCAGAGACTTGTCCCGAAGCCACTCCTGCGTTGTCTTGTCTGTGTGCTTAGGGTCGTTGTCCTGTTGAAATGTGAACCTTCGCCCCAGTCTGAGGTCGTGAATGCACTGGAGAAGGTTTTCATCAAGGATCTCTCTGTACTTTGTTCTGTTCATCTTTGCCTCAATCCCGACTAGTCCTACAGTCCTTGCAACTGAAAAACATCCCCACAGCATGATACTGCCACCACCATGCTTCACCATAGGGATGGTGCCAGCTTTCCTCCAGACATGACTTTTGGCATTCAGGCCAAAGAGTTCAATCTCTGTTTCATCAGACCAGAGAATCCTGTTTCTCATGGTCTGAAAGTCCTTTAGGTGACTTTTGGCAAACTTCAAGCGGCTGTCATGTGCCTTTTACTGAGGAGTGGTTCCCATCTACCATTAAGGCCTGGTTGGTGGAGTGCTGCAGAGATGGTTGTCCTTCTGGAAGGTTCTCCCAGCTCCACAGTGGAACTCTGGAGCTCTGTCAAAGTAACCATTGGGTTCTTGGTCACCTCCATGACCAAGGCCCTTCTCCCCTGATTGCTCGGTTTTCGCTCTGACATCCACAACAGGTAGACTCTCAAGGATGATCAATGGAAACAGGATGCACCTGATGTAACGAACGTCGTAATCCTCCTCGTCTGAGGAGGAGCAAGGATCGGACCAAATCGCAGCGTGGTATGTATCCATATTTATTCGAACACTTATTAAACACGAACAAAAACAATAAACAAAACGAAACCAACGACGCTACAGTCCTGAACATGTGAACCTATAAAACAAAGAACGCAACGAACAGGAACAATCACCCACAAACAAACAGTGAACACAGCCTACCTAAATATGGTTCCCAATCAGAGACAACGTAAAACACCTGTTTTTGATTGAGAACCATATCAGGCAAATCAGACACACCTAAACCAAAAAGACACATAACATAGACTACACCCACCCAGCTCACGTCCTGACCAACTAAACAAAGACTAAACAAAGGAAATAAGGTCAGGAACGTGACAGTACCCCCGCCCCCAAGGTGCGGACTTCGGCCGCAAAACCTGAACCTATAGGGGAGGGTGGGCGTTTCTCCACGGTGGCGGCTCTGGCGCTGGACGTGGCCCCCACTCCACCATCGTTAATCCCCGCTTCCGTGGCCTCCTCCTAATGACGACCCACCAAAATAACCCCACTGTACTGATGGGCGCCTCTGGACAGAGGGGCAGCTCCGGACTGAGGGGCAGCTCCGGACTGAGGGGCAGCTCCGGACTGAGGGGCAGCTCCGGACTGAATGGCAGCTCCGGACTGAGGGGCAGCACCGGACTGAGGGGCAGCTCTGGACTGAATGGCAGCTCCGAACTGAGGGGCAGCTCCGGACTGAATGGCAGCTCCGGACTGAATGGCAGCTCCGGACTGAATGGCAGCTCCGGACTGAATGGCAGCTCATGACTGGAGGGCAGCTCATGACTGGAGGGCAGCTCATGACTGGAGGGCAGCTCATGACTGGAGGGGAGCTCATGACTGGAGGGCAGCTCATGACTGGAAGGCAGCTCATGACTGGAAGGCAGCTCATGACTGGAAGGCAGCTCATGACTGGAAGGCAGCTCCTGACTGGAGGGCAGCTCATGACTGGCGAGCGGCTCCGGCAGGTCCTGGCTGGCGGGCGACTCCGGCAGGTCCTGGCTGACTGACGACTCCGGCAGGTCCTGGCTGACTGACGACTCCGGCAGGTCCTGGCTGACTGACGACTCCGGCAGGTCCTGGCTGACTGACGACTCCGGCAGGTCCTGGCTTACTGACGACTCCGGCAGGTCCTGGCTGACTGACGACTCTGGCAGGTCCTGGCTGACTGACGACTCTGGCAGGTCCTGGCTGACTGACGACTCCGGCAGGTCCTGGCTGACTGACGACTCTGGCAGGTCCTGGCTGACTGACGACTCTGGCAGGTCCTGGCTGACTGACGACTCTGGCAGGTCCTGGCTGACTGACGACTCTGGCAGGTCCTGGCTGACTGACGACTCTGGCAGCTCCTGACTGGCGGGTGGCTCAGGCGGCGCTGGGCAGGCGGACAGCGCAGATGGTGCTGGGCAGACAGGCAGCTCAGACGGCACTGGGCAGGCGGCCGACTCTGACCTGCTGAGGCGCACAGTAGGCCTGGTGCGTGGTGCCGGAACTGGTGGTACCGGGCTGGAGACACGCACCACAGGGCTAGTGCGGGGAGCAGCAACAGGGTGCACAGGGCTCTGGAGACGCACAGGAGGCTTGGTGCGTGGTGCCGGAACTGGTGGTACCGGGCTATGGACACGCACCTCAAGGCTAGTGCGGGGAGGAGGAACAGGACGTACTGGACTCTGGAGACGCACAGGAAGCTTGGTGCGTGGTGTTGGCACTGATGGTACTGGGCCGAGAACACGCACCTCAGGATGAGTGCAAGAAGCAGGAACAGGACACACCAGGTTGTAAAGGTGTACTGGAGACCTGGTGTGTATAGCCGGCATCAAATCTTCCGGAACTTTAACACAAGTTTCAGGCTGAGTACGAGGAACGGACACAGGTGGCATCGGACAGCTAACACGCTCCTCAGGGCGAATGCCATGCATACTCTGCCAAACCAACAGCTCTCGCTCTTCACTCTCCTCCAATTTCGTCAACAATTCCTCGAATGTCTCATAATCTCCCCTTCGTTCACTCTCCTCCAATCTGTCCAATAACTCCTCGACAATCTCAGACTCACCCCTCAATTTCGCCGACTGCTCCAAGTGCCCCCCCCCCAATAATTTTTTGGGTCTGTCTCTCGGGCTTCCTACCGTGTCGCCGTGCTGCCTCCATTCGCCGGTATCCCTCCACACATTGCTCCATAGAATCCCAGGCGGGCTCCGGCACTCTCCCTGGGTCGACCTACCACCTGTCTATTTCCTCCCAGGTAGTGTAACCCAGATCCTCATTCTGCTGCCGAGCTAGCTCCTCAAAACGCCGCCTCTCTGCTTTCGCTGCCTCCAGCTCTGCCTTGGGGCGGCGATATTCCCCTGGCTGTGCCCAGGGTCCTCTCCCGTCTAGGATTTCCTCCCACGCCCAGGAGTCTTGACATCGCTGCTGCTGCTTTTTACCACGCTGCTTGGTCCTGGTTTGGTGGGTGATTCTGTAACGAACGTCGTAATCCTCCTCGTCTGAGGAGGAGCAAGGATCGGACCAAATCGCAGCGTGGTATGTATCCATATTTATTCGAACACTTATTAAACACGAACAAAAACAATAAACAAAACGAAACCAACGACACTACAGTCCTGAACATGTGAACCTATAAAACAAAGAACGCAACGAACAGGAACAATCACCCACAAACAAACAGTGAACACAGCCTACCTAAATATGGTTCCCAATCAGAGACAACGTAAAACACCTGCCTCTGATTGAGAACCATATCAGGCAAATCAGACACACCTAAACTAATGAGACACATAACATAGACTACACCCACCCAGCTCACGTCCTGACCAACTAAACAAAGACTAAACAAAGTGAGGGTTTGTCATTATGGTGTATTGTGGGTAGATTGATGAGTAAACATTTTTATTTAACCAATTTTAGAAAAAGGCTGTAACGTAACAAAAAAAGGGAAGGTGTCTGAATAATTTACGAATGCACTGTATAGGTCAGTTATAGTTTCATTTTCAATGTTTAGCCTTTTATATTTATTTTGTTTCTACTACTGATTGTTACCATTTTAATGTTTTTTTCCCCCGATTTTTTTCACTTGTGATTTTTTTTTTACTATAATTTAATATTATTAAACTTTCTTACAAAGTTTATTGTACATATAGTTGCTTTATATTGACGCAATATAGCAGCTTGAATTTGATAGAGAGAGAGACAGAGAGGGGGGAAAGAGAAAGAGAGAAAAGGGAGAGAGAGAGAGGGTGAGAGAGAGAGGGTGAGAGAGAGAGAGCGAGAGGAGAGAGGGTGAGAGAGAGAGAGCGAGAGGAGAGAGCGAGCGAGAGGAGAGAGCGAGCGAGAGGGGAGAGAGAGAGGGAGAGAGAGAGAGAAAGAGAGGGAGAGAGAGAGAGAAAGAGAGGGGGGAGAGAGAGAGAGAAGGGGGGAGAGAGAGATAGAGAGAGAGAGAGAGAGAGAGAGAGAGAGAAAGAGAGAGAGAGAGAGAGAGAGAGAGAGAGAGAGAGAGAGAGAGAGAGAGAGAAAGAGAGAGAGAGAGAGAGAGAGAGAGAGAGAGACACAGAGACACAGAGACAGAGATAGAGACAGAGACAGAGACAGAGACAGAGACAGAGACAGAGGCCTACTCCTCTGCTGACTGGGTAGAATGGTGGAGCGAGTGATGATGATATCCGTCACAATGAACGTAACAGAGAGAGCGAGAAGGAGAAAGAAAGAGCTGGGGAAAATAGCAATAATCCATCCCCCCACCTGATGCCATGCTACAGCATGTGTGTGTATGGTGGGGGGGGGGGGGGGGTGAGATGTAGATAGACCGTGAGACAGAAGGGGAAATAGTCTGACCTCTCCTCTTAAACCCCTGAGACAGATCATCAGAAATCTACTGCAGGAGAACACAGCCATGCTGAGATTACACACACTCTTCAACACTCTCTTCTTCAGGCAGGTAACAGGTAATTTCCATCAGTTAATGAGCCCGTTAGCCTTTAGTGCTAATGACGCTAATTTATTGTGTGTCACTCTCAATAAATCCAATCTAATACATGAACATACTTTGCTAGCTAATTACTTATTGAACACCTTCAACACAGGATTCAAACACCCAAATAATAAAATTAATAGATGTGGAGTAGCTACTAGAAACCTAGAGTAGCTACCAGAAACCTAGAGTAACTACCAGAAACCTATAGTAGCTACCAGAAACCTAGAGTAACTACCAGAAACCTAGAGTAGCTACCAGAAACCTAGAGTAGCTACCAGAAACCTAGAGTAACTACCAGAAACCTAGAGTAACTACCAGAAACCTAGAGTAGCTACCAGAAACCTATAGTAGCTACCAGAAACCTAGAGTAACTACCAGAAACCTAGAGTAGCTACCAGAAACCTAGAGTAGCTACCAGAAACCTAGAGTAACTACCAGAAACCTAGAGTAGCTACCGGAAACCTAGAGTAGCTACCAGAAACCTATAGTAGCTACCAGAAACCTAGAGTAACTACCAGAAACCTAGAGTAGCTACCAGAAACCTAGAGTAGCTACCAGAAACCTAGAGTAGCTACCAGAAACCCAGAGTAACTACCAGAAACCTAGAGTAGCTACCAGAAACCTAGAGTAACTACCAGAAACCTATAGTAGCTACCAGAAACCTAGAGTAGCTACCAGAAACCTATAGTAGCTACCAGAAACCTAGAGTAGCAACTAGAAACCTAGAGTAGCAACTAGAAACCTAGAGTAGCAAATAGAAACCTAGAGTAGCAACTAGAAACCTAGAATAACTACTAGAAAAACTACTAGAAACCTATAGTAGCTACCAGAAACCTAGAGTAGCTACCAGAAACCTAGAGTAGCAACTAGAAACCTAGAGTAGTAACTCGAAACCTAGAGTAGTAACTAGAAACCTAGAGTAGTAACTCGAAACCTAGAGTAGTAACTAGAAACCTAGAGTAACTACTAGGATCCTAGAGTAACTACTAGGATCCTAGAGTAGCAACTAGAAACCTAGAGTAACTACTAGAAACCTAGAGTAGTAACTCGAAACCTAGAGTAACTACTAGAAACCTAGAGTAGCAACTAGAAACCTAGAGTAGCAACTAGAAACCTAGAGTAGTAACTAGAAACCTAGAGTAACTACTAGGATCCTAGAGTAACTACTAGGATCCTAGAGTAACTACTAGAATCCTAGAGTAGTAACTACTACAAACCTAGAGTAGTAACTACTACAAACCTAGAGTAACTACTAGGAACCTAGAGTAGTAACTACTACAAACCTAGAGTAGTAACTACTACAAACCTAGAGTAGTAACTACTACAAACCTAGAGTAACTACTAGGACCCAAGAGTAGTAACTACTACAAACCTAGAGTAACTACTAGAAACCTGGAGTAACTACCAGAAACCTAGAGTAACTACCAGAAACCTAGAGTAACTACTAGAAACCTAGAGTAACTACTAGAAACCTAGAGTAGCAACTAGAAACCTAGAGTAACTACTAGGAACCTAGAGTAGTAACTACTACAAACCTAGAGCAGTAACTACTACAAACCTAGAGTAACTACTACAAACCTAGAGCAGTAACTACTACAAACCTAGAGTAACTACTAGGAACCTAGAGTAGTAACTACTACAAACCTAGAGTAGTAACTACTACAAACCTAGAGTAACTACTACAAACCTAGAGTAACTACTAGGAACCTAGAGTAGTAACTACTACGAACCTAGAGTAAATACTAGGAACCTAGAGTAACTACTAGAAACCTAG